>NW_016690197.1:224795-251975 GCF_001604755.1 Lepidothrix coronata | reverse complement strand
CAGGCTAAGGTGGGAGCCTGGTTAATTGTGGAATGGAACTGCTGAGCTCCAGCACAGTGGACAGGACTCAAAGAGCAAGGAACAGTCCTCACTCCATGCACTGATTGCTACAAACGAAGGGCAGAGAAACAAGGATCTAAAACTTTAAAAGGGAAGAACATAAATTTTGGAAATAATCTATATTTGGAAGAAACAAGAGGCATATATGTCAGTATGTACACATGCACACACATATATATATGTATAACATAAATGTATATATACACACACTCCTGCATACATACATGTAATGAAACTCAACTGAAAATGTCTGAGAAATGTTTGCTTTTTTACAAGAAAACTAGGAATGCTTAAGTTGCCATTTTCACCTACAGTGCACAATCCACTTTTGTAGCGCTGAGCAATTTTTAAGCAGGCACTCTGCCACTTCAGCACAGCCATTCCAGCCAACCAGCTTGTCCCTGAAGCTTGAGACTCCCTCGCCAGCTCCCCATCCCAAAATGCTTGAGCAGCATACATGGTCTTGGTCCTGTGGCTACAGGAGATGTGTCACTGCCTGAATCTGGAGCATGGGTAAACTTTTCAAAATCCCCAATCAGTGGAATAAAATATCTATTCTGGGAAGTAAGTCCACCAGGGTTTGGATTTTCTGTGAGAGTGAAACAGGAGAATAAGCTACATGCAGTGCTATGTGCTACCCGTGATCTGCCAGGAGGGGTCACAACTTTGTTAGGAAGCAGTGGGAATTTTAGAGTTAGGGCAAGGGGCACAGTGTGAGGTAGACACAACTGCTGCTTGTCCAGCCACCCTTGGAGCTCAGCCAAAGTGTCCCAAAGACTCTGGGATCTCACCCAGGACCCAGTAACCTCCAGAGCAGCAGAGTGAGAACAGGATTTGATATCCCTGTCTTGTGTGTTACAGGCCTCTGCTCCACTACCATGACCCCATCAGCGTGTCTCTGGTCACAGGCATTTATCCACAGGAAGATCCTGAATATTTCTGTGGCTTTCTCTACAGAAAAGCAGTATGGCTTTTCACCATATACATCTTTCTCATCACTGCCTTACTATCAGACCATTTACATAAGTTCTGCTTATGTAAAAACAAGTCAGAAGACACGTCTTTAAATTCATTACTACTTAACACTTTCCAAATAGCCAAAAGCAGTACCAAAAGCTGCAGGTGCAAAGACTGAAATTCTAGAGATCACACAACCACAACAGGGAATTTTTTTTTTTTATCTTTCTGCTAATGCTGTATCAAAACACAACAGTCAAAAGGATCTCTTATAAATTAGTCACACTACTTTCATTTCTGTTTAGGGCATAGTTTTCCATTGGGTAAATCCTTGCCTGCAAAGGGGTAACCAAGCCACAGGTAACTTCTGGGAATTGAAAACCAGTTGTATTTTGCAAAGTGCTGATGTATAAAGCTTTGGAAGTGTTTACTTCATCAAGAGTGAAAAGAAAATAGCAGAACAGTTTTTCACTGTCAAATATGCACATTCTGCAAAACGTTTACATACATGTGTATTCATGCATCCACAGCCAAATATACATAAATATATATATATACACACATATATATTTTTATCCTTATATTGATATTCTAATACATTTAGAAACATGATCTGGATATGTCATAATTTACCCATAAGTGTGCTTGCTGTACAAGAGCAGCTAACATTTTTACTTCAATCATGGCTGTAATTAAGTAGGAGGAAAACTGAAGTGGCTGAAGGTTCATGCTAGAAGACTGACATGATGTCAGGTTTCATAAGTAATAAGATGTGGAAAATGTCAAATTATTGCTGAGGGAGAAAATGTCAAGGATGCACTTAAAATTAGATTTCCCATGCAAGAGTCACAGTGAACAAGAGGATGCAGAATGATTATGACCAATGTCCGGATGATGACCTTCAAGACATAGTGGTGTCTTAGACTGAAGTGCACAGAGCTGTTTCACTTCTTCAGTGACACCTGAAAAATATTTCCATTCTGTGTCTTTTCCTAGCTATTTCCACAAAGAATTCAGCTTTGTTATCAGGGTTAAACCTGCATAGGTGTCCTGGTTTCAGGTGGGATAGAGTTAATTTTTCATCCTAGTTAATTTTTCATGCAGTGCTGTGGTTTGGATTCAGAAGGAGAATAACATTGATAACACAGTGATGTTGTAGTTATTGCTAAGTTGTATTTACTCCAAATCAAGGATTTTTCAGTTTCCCATGCTTTGCCAGTGAGGAAGTGCACAAGAAGCCAGGAGGGAGCATGGGCAGGACAGCTGACCCAAACTATCCAAAGGTGTAGTCCATACCACAGAGCATCATGCCCAATATATAAACAGCGGGGGAGTTGCCTGGGAGCCACCAAAAGCTGCTGGGGCCCAGACTGGGCACTAGACAGAGGGTGGTGAGCAGCTGTACTGGGCACCACTTGTCTTTCTGGGGTTTTATTTCACTCTCTCCTTTTCATTACTATTATCACCATCATTACTATTATCATATTTTATTTTGTTTAAATTATTAAACAGCTATTATCCCAATCCATGAATTTAACTCTTTTTCCCCAATTCTCCTCCAGACAGGGGATAGGGTATTTAGTTGCCAGCTGGGGTTAAACCACAGCAATAGGATATAACTTCCTCAAAATGCTTTCCTTCAGCTTTTCAGTTGTTACGTTTCAGCCTGAATTAGCACAGCTCTAATTTCTCCCTTTTGTGGTTTTTTTTTTTAACCTTTCAGAAAAACTCTTGAATATGAAAGTGCATCATTTACTAAACCAACACATTCTGAAATTACACGTCACACCAAGAAACACTTAATGGCTCACAGGACTGGCATGTCCCAGTTTAGAGAAGTCTTCAATAAGGAAGGATATACCACAGTCAACTCCCTCAATCCTCTGTGATCAAAGCACTTGAAAGTGAGTAGGCAGCTTTTATCAGTAAATGCTTGGTTTTAAATCATAACAGCTATTCAGGTTTCCTTGTCCTTGTTTGTAAATTGCCTACTTTTTTTTTTTTTTTCCCACAAATGTTCCAGACATCTACCAAGGGAAAAACTCTAAAACTTTATGGTGCATCTGAGTGGATGATTAATCAATCTTTGGACTTATAACTTCAGTGCTGCACAGACACAGAAGGTAGCTGTTAGGAAGCATTAAAAGTGTGCAGCTACCCGTCATTCAGTATACATTTCTTCTTTCTCCCTTCCCCAGTCCCTTTTAGAGCTTCTGTTGCCATATTGCCAGTAAATTCTTAACATAAAATAATGTTATTTTTATAGTTTAGAGCTATATATTCTACTGAATGGCTTTTAGAAGACCTCCATAGGCACTTGTTTTCAAAACTATATTTTTTTTAACTCTCTTCCAATGCTGTATGTGGCTGAATTTCTGAAGGGGAGGCCACAATTTTCTTACAGTAGTCAGAGAACCAGAATTTCCCTTCACTGCAGGGGGACAGTCACTACATGTTTTACTCTGCCTTGTAAAGTGTGTTTGTTTAATTGTTAAAGTACCCTTTCTCTGTAGAATAAAAGTGAAGGAAGTACCTCAGTGATATCCCAGAAATCGCACAAGAGGTAACATATGGGTGTTTCACATCTGGAGAGCTCTGCACACGTGGTGTTTGTACCCCGAATTTCAAGAACCATAACCAAGCTCTTTTTCAAATTGCACTCTTCATTTTAACTTTGTGATGTTTATTCTTAAGACTAGCTGTATTAGCACTGCGTCTGAACATCAGGCGACACTGGTGACATCAATTGTAGAATGGTCTGGGGTAGAAGAGATATTAAAGATCCTCTACTTCCAAACCCTCTGCCATGAGCAGGGACACCTTCCACTAGACCGTGCCACTCAGAGCCCCGTCCAGCCCAGCCTTGAACACTTCCAGAGACGAGGCATCCACAGCTTCTCTGGGCAACCATTATGAATGTTGAGTAAATTGGAATTATATTTTGGGTGGCTTTATAAACAGAAAACCAGAAAGAATAACTGGGTTAGAGAAAGTTTCTTTATAACTGGGTTATAATAAAAACCGAGTCACTCCTCATTATTTTGTTGCAAGTAAAATGTGTCTCCGTTACAGATAAATCTTCAATGTCCTTAGAGAGAGGAAAAATACCTTAGATTCTGCCCGTGTAATCTCAGAGTATTCCATTTTAGACAATATTAACATCAGTTGGGAATGAAATATTAATATCTCTGAATTGAAATAACTGGTATTTGCACTTAAAATCCAAGTTATATTATGATTTCAATATTCTGTGATAATTTTCTTGATGTAGTTTTCAGTGTTTCAAACTTCAGTGCAGCCTCATCTATTTGCCGTTTGGGATAAAATAGTTTATAACTACATCTCCTGCTTTCCTACCTATTATAATTTGAAAAAGATATTTATCAGTAGTTGAAAATATTATTTCACTTTTTATATCAAGACTGAATTATCTATATTAATGTAAATTTTGTTAGAGAAAGCAAGTGTATTGGTGTGATACTGACTAGGAGATAATTTGATTCTTATTACAAAATGTCTGGCTAATGGAGGGTCACTCGTACTTTTAAATGTATTTTTTTACTTAATTGTCTTTCCAAAGATATAGAAAGGAGAAGCTCCAGAAATTTAAAAAAAAAAAAAATCACCTGGTAACATGGTAAAAATCATATATATAATGCAATTAATTTTTTCCTAGCATGAAAAATAAGAAACTTAAACCAAGAATCTGCTAAGAAAATTAACTTTATGCCAGATCCCCGAGTGAAGCTTCTTTTTTCAGAATAGTAATTCAGCTCTTGGTTACCTTTAGCACTGGATAAATTCTCACTGCAGTTAGCATTAAATACCTGTTTGTTAGACACCTCCCTGTGTTAAAATGGGGTTTATGTGCTGCTGAACTGGTCCCTACAGCTCTGACCAGCCACGAGTAGCTACCATGTTAGAAGGATGTGGAACATTCACACCGTGAAGCTGCAGGTTTAGAATGGAGCTGTTTTACCAAGGAAGATGAGAGGGCAGAGTCTCCCCTCACCTGCAGCCTCTGATGTAATTAGCAGAAGCAGGAAAAGTCTTGCTGCTTCTGCCAGGGAAATACACCTTCTCTATATGCAGTTGAACTGTCTTTGACCTTTTTTTAGGCCTTTAGGTAACAAGCTGAGCAAGTAATGTCTTGCAGCCTAGCTTTGGCCTCCCACTTAGATGATTTTGGTTGGAAAGTCATCTTACTGCAGTCTTCAACTTACATCACGTGAAAAAATACATCATCACCTGAAGCAGACATTACATACACACAAAAGCTGAAGAAAATTCAGGTTCCTCAGAAGAAGTAATGATTTGAGTGATGTTTAGCTGGACATCTTTGTGTCATGGGTGAAACAGCACATCATGTGCTGTGGGTGTACTTTGTCTTGCTTTAACATTAGTGCTTGTCATTTTACAAACCAGATATGCTGAGAGAATCAATCTAACGAGTTTTGTAAGATAAAGTAGGAAGGCTATTTTATAGAATTCTGAATTATATTCATTTTTTCAATAGTTTGGACCAAAAAGCCTTAGAGTGTACACATCCCAATCAGCACACATAATTTGACTCCAGATATTTTTATCTTTAAACTGGATGCTTGCATTCTACATATAACTTTTGAGTTAATAATCTTATATTGTCTCTTTATCTTACTGCAGTCAGTTCTTTACTGCTTTGGAACATACGACTTATCTGTGTGAGATGTTTTTCCTTTCTCTGAAATTACTGACTCCATTTATCCCTATCATGTCCACCACCTCTCTTGTTATGAGGTCTGACATTAAGAGATCACGGTAGCTGAAAAACACAGCAGGAAAGCAAAGAGAAAGAAAGGAAAACAACCTGTTTTAACTGTAGCTTTACTCGGAGCTTTCACTGTAAGGTAAAAAAAACAGGTATTTTTATGTATAATCAGCAATGCTTCTTATAGTGACAATCCATGGATTATCTGAAACAGCTACTGTTTTCCTCTTAGGTTCCTGTGGCTTTAATGTACCTAATTCACATTAATATGATGAGATACTACACCAAGAAGATACACCAAAAGCCAATGAGCACCTTTAACTGTTTGACCCTCTTCCCATCCTGCAGACCTCTGACTACTACTTCCTTATCTCATCACAGATTCCTTTTAATTAAAAGTCTCCTTAACTCTCCATGTTTCATATTCTCGTAGTGCTATGGATTTTAAAGAAACCACAAGATCCCACAATTTACTGCTGAAATTATTTACATGCCAAGGATGCCAAGCTGTTGGAGAGAGCACCACTCAATGTCTGCTCAATCCTGTTGAGAGGATGTGAGAAAAATACAGGTTGTGAATACAGATTTACTGGAGTGCCTTGTAGGGATTAATTTCACTCAAAAAAGATTACAGCAGATGTTAGCATTGCTTTCTAACAAGAATCCTTTCTGCTGTAAGATTTGAGGATGTTATTTCTCCCCTTGTCAGGATGAAAATATTCGGGAACGGTGTTCTTGGGCAGTGTGCCAGCCCTTGCATACCTAAAAACAGGCTAATCTTACCTACTGGAAAGTTAAATGTCTGGTCTAAAGTAGCTGCCTGCTGTCACACTTCTTGAGGGTGTGCAACTCATTTCTCTTGGGTACTAATTTGTCACTGTAGCTACCTCCCCCCTGCCACTGACTATGTGAATAGTTGAGGAAGAGTGTAACACTTGCTTTGGGTGAGGTCACTTAGATGGTGAACTTTCATAGAGCTAAATTTGGACATGCATTTCCCCACTGCTGGCCACCACTGGTACACATATAACCAGGCAACAGCACCCAGAATTGGTATTTTTGGTGCTTATCTGCAATATAAATAACTGATATTCAAAGTTTACTGATGTGGTCAATCATGGTAATTCTGCTTTCAGGAGAGGTGGCCAGAGCACAGTACCATCATGGAAAACAGAGCACAAGAAATCCTAGCAAAACATCAATCTTACTGCTACAACCAACAGCTGGGATTATACTCTGAGCCTTCTATGTGCTTTCTCTGGCCAGAACACTTTTCTGGGCTCTCTGTAGAAATTCCTCGTCACTGATGTTTTTTCCTTTTTTTTTACTCTTAAATGTTCCAGTTGGAGAGAGCAGAGTACAGAACATGAGCTGCTGCATTGCAGATCAAAGCAAGCCCAAACACCTTAGATCAGATTGTGATCCATAGGCGTAGGTAGGCAAAATATGGTGTGGTGTCAGCAGCTTAAAAGGAATGATAAGAAGAGAGTGTTTGAACCTTCAGGTGGCAATGATATGTGTTTACTTATTTATTTTCAGCATGGCATTTTTGTTTAAAAAGAAGAGAGAGTTACAAGGCCCAATATCCGGAGAGAGAAATGGCATTGTCAAGGTAAGAAGAAAGAGTAGCAGGGATCTTTTGATAATAGTGTATCTAAAGAAACCATTTTGATTTCAACTGTTCATTGTATTTCATCAATATTGCAGAAACAGCACTCATGGAGATGTAAAGCCCTGAAATTATAAAGCCATCTTTATGGTGTGATGTTGACTGAGACTCACTTAGGCTTTCCCATCTCCAGAGTACCCTGATTGATGTACATCTTTGAAGTCCACCTCTTCTCAAACAGCTTCCCATTAATTGTATCCTCCTGATTTGCTACAGATTCTTCCCTGCCAGATGTTCCCACTCAAACCCTTCATGGATCTGTTACAGGGAGATGGAATTGTTGTGCATGCTAATCTTGCATTATTGTCAACAACAAATCCATCATAAGTTGAGCTGGTAGAATATTATTCAGAAAATATGTTTCTTGATTAATTTCCCTATTTTGCATTTCACTAATGCAAATTGTCTTCTGTTGTGCTTAACAAAAGAACTCTTTAACAGATCCAAGACTGGATCAAACCTCAGTATGTTCATCTCATTCAGATTTCAATGTAGTTAATGATTCTGAACTCACTCTGAATATAGTTTACTGTTCAGTAAATGTTTATTAAATGGACTACTTGAATGCAGTAGTCAAATTCAACAAGTGATAAAATATTTGTAAAAATCTTTCACTCCTAAAAAATGAGCTCATATATCACATATGTGCCATGGAGAAAAAGAACCACTTGAAAGATATCAGAGATTTCTTCTGTTCTCTGTGAGCCAAAAATGTTCTTCCACATTCTAGAAAATGGGAAGAACACAAATACAACTCTGCCTGATGATGCTTATGGATATGAAATGTCTAATAGGAGCAAAACATAAACAGACTAAATTCAAAATTTCCTAAGCTTTTCTTCCACTATGTGAAATCTACTTCATATTGTGAGATTTAAGTTTAAGAGAGGCAAAATCTCATGTAGACAGAGCTATTTATTTCTAGGTTGTGTATATCAATCCAGTGTCTCCTAGCTTCTACTACCTTAAAATTAAGTGGAGCTCCAATTTACAACAGTACATAACCTGAATGAGCAGCATTTCCAGTGAGAAAGTGCTAAAAGGATTATTTTCATTTGTTCACAGAAAACTAGTTTTCATCCAGAAATAATTTAGTTTGGCTTGCCACCTTTCTGCTCAGCTTTCCTCCCTGTATTGCACAGGTCCAGCCACATGAAAAAAAATAGATTCAGATATATTGATTTTCCTTCCAAAGGCTGGCTGTCATCAGACAGGTGTGGGAATCTCCTACAGAGGCAAAAGATTGAGTTTGCAGGCAACTTCATGCTGTAGTTTTATTTCCTGCTTTTATTTTTCTTTTATTTTTCCTACAAGCCACACCAGCTTAACCTGAAGGTGAGCAGAAAAGCTAGTGAATTATAAAATATGAAGGTAATTAATTTGGCCTCTGACCAGCACATAACCTTTGCTGTCTCTATTCTAAATTTGTGTTATACTACCTACTTGTGCCTTCCTCTCCCAGAAATCCTCTCGAAACTGAAAGGGCCAACAGCATAAGCAAGCTCCTCTCCAGTCTGAGGAAGAGAACAACTTGTCCTTACAGGAAAAAGGGCTTATTAGCAGTGTTGGGTTGCTATTCAATCTGCATCATTTTGGAAGATGTAGAAAGGAAATTATACATTCAACGCGCATCTAACCCAGGGATATATTGCTAGTAGCTTTTCCAAAAAGTGTTACTGCTCAAATAAAGCTGATCTACGAGCCTCACAGCTCAGAGAGTTTTACAGTGCAGTCAGCATTTTCTCCTTTGTTCCCTTGATTGAGCAGTCATAGATTTAAAACCGAGAGATTTAACCAGACAGCATAAGAAGGAACACAAAACACATGATTTAGGTATCCAGAGCAGAGCTATACATCCCACCACAAACTACGAAAGTCAAAAGACAAAGACTTTCAGGGTCACACCCCATGTAATCTACAGGAGCGTGGGAGGAGGCAGAAATAATTGGCAATGAATGTTCTCAAGCAAAGGGTCTGCGCAGCACAATAAATTCCTACCCACACCAACAGCACCCTGAGAACCACCGGGACACTGGGCAGCTGTACTGCTTCTTTTGCCATGGTCAGTATATGATAATGCTGGTCAGACATCGACAGGAATTAACCACAGCACTAAACAGATTGATCTAATCCTGCTGTTAATCAGATAAGACCTGAGATGGAGCACATTTGTGGCACTGATGGGAAGGGTTGGCCCAGAGGGCTTAAGGTGGTGCTCAGAAAGCCAAGTTCTAACACAGATGCTAACAATAAAACAGCAATTGCTTTTCTCCTCAGTAGAAATTAATCTAATTTCAAGTGCCTCTAGTTGCAGTCTCTGACGAAGACTGACAGATTAGAATGGATTGGAACAAGCCAAGGAAGTTCTTTGTAATTCATAACAGGGTAGACACAGTGATGTGGATTTAAAAATAAAAATCAATCTGAACCCTTGCTTGAAAATGGAAGGGAAACCATTCTGAGTACTGAATCAATTAGGCTGACATCTTTTAACTGCCAGATTTTAAGATTTAAATTGAATATTCCAACTCTAGTCACAAGTGAAAATGAATTCAGGTGCTTTAATCACTAACTGTTCCGCTCACCAAAAGTATGATCAATGAAAGGGAAGACCCAGGACTTCAGTCTTTTTTGGTGTTTCATATCAGCACTGAAATGTTGTGTTGGACACCTGGTGAGCCATGAATGAGAAGTTCAAGGCAAGGTGTGTATCTCAAAGGTAGAGCCACAATACTGTCTCCACTGCTAGCTGATATAAATTTTCTTTTCTTTTCTTTTTTTTTTTTTAATCTATATCCAGTTCTGTGTTTGTGTTGTTTGGTTGATGTTTGGTTTTTTGGGTTTTCGGGTTTTGTTTGTTTGTTTTGGTTTTTCGGGTTTTGTTTGTTTGTTTTGGTCTTTTCTTTTTAGCTGTTTTTCACTTTGATGAGAACTCAATCCCTCAAACTGGGGACTTTTTTCTCAAAAGAGAAAAAAAAAAACAGTGTCTTGTGAAGATATTGGAGACTCCCCTTCTACCACTTGGATCAATAAAGCAAGCCAACTTTTGCTTTTTTACCAGTTTCTGTTTATCTACTTGTAAGCTGTCATATGTTACACTCTGTGTGACTTACAGCACATGCCCTTTCCCTGCCACATTCCTCATCCCTGCCTCTTTCTGCTCCAGAAAGTCATTAGATGCCAAACACATGGAGCTTGGATTGCTGGCAGTTTCCTCAAGAAACACAAATCAGAGAGCACCCCTGTGCTTTAACAGTTTGATGCCTCTGTCTGTCCAACATCTGGAAATATGTGACAGCTGGGGACAAACTCCTGCCTGTTGGAGCAGTGTTGCTGAAGGGATGTCCAGCCCAGAAACTCAGTGGAGGAGAGGATTGTTCTGCATCTTCATGTAGAGACGTGGCTTTGGTGTCATGTTTGCTTTGCCACAGTGCATTCCTGAGGTGGAATTTGAATGAAGATATGCAACAGTTTTGCTGTATAGTGACTGGCCTAGAAAGCTGATACAATCCTGTTTCTCCAAGTGGATGGATTCTCAGATAGGCCTCTGAGTTTTGGTTCAAAAACTGCAATTATTTTCTCATGTTTGTCGTAGACTAGAAGTGTGAGGAATGCTGTCATATTTAAGTATCACACTGTCCTTTGGATCAGATTTAAAAATAAAACTCTAAAGAAGCAAATTTTGCATGTTAGAAGGTGTGCCTGGATCTCATTTAAAGACACCGTGGCTTAAAATGGACCAGATTAATTTCTGGAGACCTATGGAGAAGATGAACTTGATCTGACAAAGTGCCCTGAGATGATCAAGCACAACTGAAGAATCTGCTGCCCTGGGAGGGTGGCAGGAAGGATGGATCCCTGCTGTCAGAGACTGCAGCTGAACAGAAAAAGGCAAGGGCCATAGGTTAACTACAAATGCCAGAAACCATGAATCAGGTTTTGCTGCTCATGAGGCAGCTCCCTCTACTAGTATGAAGAAACAGTGGCTTTAATAGTGAAGTAATTGATATACTTGTCATTAAGCTAATTAGCCACAATGCTTCTTCCACTTCCTCTGCTTTCCATGGAAGTCTCCTGCCTGAGGACTGTGATATCTGATGAGATCTGTGGATTAATATAGAGAGTAACAGGCTCTAAGCTGTACCTTCAATCAATTCAAGATCCTAGGGCTGAAAAATATTTATGCAACCTTTGGAGACTAGGAGCACTTCTTCCCCTCACTGTGCAGAAAATTTAAGAGACATTGACTACTAAAAAATCTTTGAAGGCAAATGTTTACCACAGAGCTGTTACCTTTTGTATAAAATTTTAGCCAGCATTAATAAAAAAATTAAAATAAAAATAATTTAAAAAAAAATTCAGTGGCTAAAACTTACTGCAATCTCTATTTACATAACTATCTGAGACAGTGATCTTACCAGGGTAAGGAACAATTCTCCTTTCTGAGGAAAGGCTAAGCAGATTAAGACTTTTCAATTTGGAGTAGAGATAAGTGAGGAAGACATGACAGAGGTTTGTAAAATCAATAGAGCAATGGAAAAGTGCACAGAGGACAATTATTCATTTTTCTTCTTATGAAAGGATTAAGGGGAATTAAATGAACAGATGACAGATTTTAGAAAGCATATAAAAGAAAGTTCACAGAAAATGCAATTAAAACTGTGGAGCTTATTACCACAGGATGCTGGAAAAGCTAAAATTTTATGTGAGTTTGAAGAGTAAGATACTGGAAAAAAAAATCCACTAAGATTTCTCTCCATGGCGGTACTATACAAGTCTCAAGATTTAAGCTCCAACTCACAGGAATTTTGGAGAACATACCTGGGAAATATCACTCTTAGATGTCTACTGCTTTGTTCTGTAGGAGGTAAAATATCTTGCCTTGATATACTTTCAAGCTGGCCTGATGCAATGATCTTATGTCATTGTTAATAGATTTGCAGTCATGGAGAGCTGCAAAGCTGAGACATGACCACAGATATTTCACTGTAACCGAAACCAGTGGAATTATTGTTGCCTATGGGATTAAAGCTTGCATGGGAACACCACTCTGCTAAATACACCCTTCTAGTGAAGAGCCACAGCAATGCTCTGGTTATCAACATCTCTCACTTGTCCATCTGCAGAGAACTAAAATAAATTATTTTATTTTAGATTTCATAATTGTTCAACAAAGTGATTTGGACGTGCAAAATTAACTTCAGTGACTTGAATAGTAGAAAAGGAGATAGAAAATGGCTCATGACTCTGACTTGAGTGAGACAGAAAGCTCTGAGAACTAAAATACCTAATAAAGAATTGACTCTTCCAGGGTTAAAGCTGTTACATATCTCAGTAAGAGTTTGCAGGAGATCCTTTTAGTGCTGGGCACCAGGAAAGCTCACATGGATGCCATGCAGAAACCTGACAGTGTGTCACTTGTCCTCTCACGTGACTGAATCAAAGCAGTAATAGTGTTTTTTGTTCCTGTATGCAACACACTGGGATATACATAATTTAAATGTTTCACATAGTACAGTTCTGAAAACATAGTATCTTAAAACTGTGGTTAAAGTAGTATTTGTTTCCACATTGGTTTTGATCTTTTTTTTTTTCTTCTTTTAACAGAGGAGGCAAAGAGAGGCAAAATAGCTGTAAGTCTGTAGAAAGAGTGCTTGCACATGTGTTTGATGTGACCTCCAGAGTGGCTGTGGCAGCATATACTATTGCACAGTAATCTTTCTGCCACTTATGTTAGACAGAAACCTGTTGCTGTGCTTAACTGGATGTGCCCAGTGTCTTTTTATAAGACACAAAAGATACCTAGGTGCTTATTTTATTTTGATTGACAAAATTGCCAGGAAGGTCATGCCACGGCAGTAACTTTAGCCATCAGTTTGGTATCCCAGTCAACATCCAGTAATCAATTTAAAATAAAATAAAAAGGGGGGTGGGGTGGATTAGTACCTGGCTTATTAATGAGTAATTAAATGCGGATTAAAGATGTAGTAACCTAGAGTCCAGTCATGGAAATTTAGCTGTCAGATGATGTGGAGCTGGCTGTTTTGAAGGAATCTGATGAATACCGGCTCATGGGAAGCTGTCACAATGATGAAACAAGCCCAGCCTAGGCTAATAGATTTATCTATTTCTACCTGGCAGATTATAATAGGATTTGGAGTCATCCTGCTGATCAGTGGGTATCAGCAGAAAGCTCATCACACAAAGAGTGTCATTTGAAGTGGATCGAAGGAGACTATTTTTTGGAGCTGGATACCTGGAGACATCATCACTTGAAGAAAAGCAGAGAGGGAAGACGGAGTGTTGGGGTATAACTTGCAACAGATTGTCAAACCATCTGCAAAGAAGTAGCTAAAATAGCTGATGTGCTGCTGTTGTCTATTCATGGGAAATTCCCACAGGAGATTCCTTCCCTTCCCATTTCCCTGAAGACCTCACAGTGCTGTAAGATCAAGTGCTTCATATTTTTGACTGAATGTGTAGACATTTTGATAAAGGAGAAGCTGAAATAATCAGTATTTCCAAAGCCTTCAGCTAAAATGCTGAAAAAGTCAACTTTTCCAATTTGCTAAAGCTAGAACTCACTTGGAAAGCTGGAGGAAGTATTATTAAGCAGTTAACTTACTCTCAGGTACATAATGTGACTCTTGGGGATGGGCCAAGGAGGACCAGGAGGACCAGGAGCTGGACTCAGTGATCCTTGTGGGTCCCTTCCAATTCAGCATATTGTGTGATCCTGTGACTGCAATAAAGACAACAGCACGTGTGATATCTCTATTACACGTGTGTGAAACCAAGCCCTCTTCTGGCAATTGTACTGGCACTTGGGATTGTTCCTGAATGCGAACACAAATCAGCTTTGCTTTTGTTGTCTGAGAGCAGAGTGGTCAGTGCTAAAGAAAGATGCTGAAGGCACGTCCATTCCACATGAATGCCATGTCTCCCACACCTACCAAGGGAAAGAAAATGTGGAAACTCCCAGCTGACTCCAGAAACGTGCATGAAGCCATGCAGTGAGGACAATGTCTGCTAGTGAAGGGGTTATTCTATGCCACACCCACACCCAGCCCTTATGGTGAGGGCTGTCACTAATGTCTTGACACTTGGCTTGAACCAGTCTCAAATATCTCATATTTTATGCAGTCCAGAGAAGCAACCATATTTATATGAGATATCCATCAAAGTCACAGCGTTCAAGTCCTGATAAAAGTTGCCAAAGCCATTAAATTTTGCTTTCTTTTATATTTTTAATTTTCTATGAATTCCGGAGAAGAAAAATAACTTTTATTCTTACCCCTATCATTTTTTAATTACTTCTTGTGCGCCAGTAGCAGACATTAGCACCAAAACAATGGCCAAGGTAGCTCAAATAAATTCAGTGTCTTTTATTGATTTTTAATATTAAAAAAATTAACAACAACCTGGAAGCTGATTACAACAAGAACACCAAAATCCTAAACCCACTTAAAAGTCAGTATTTTCAAACACAGATTATGCACTTATGAATGGGGAAAGGGAAAAGTGACAAATAGATCAGTTTTGCTAAAAAGGAAAAATGTTTTTAAATCAATGTTTTAGTGTTGAAAATGAATGACCATAACACTATTAGGAAAAAAGCACCAGAAAAAGCAATTCCCTGTTCCAAGATATTTCAGCATAAATAAGCAAAATATATAGTGTACATTGAAATAATATCAATATTACTTTTCAAATCAGAAAGTTCAAACTGTTGTACAGCTAAAGGGAATTTGTTATGTGCATATAATACTGAAGTAGTCTATAACAAAGCAAATTTCATGCAAAATGCCTAAACAAGGATCATATTTTTTTTCTGTGGTATATTTATGATATTGCTATCCAGCCACAAAATAAAACGTGCACACAATAAATGGAAGGCATTTGATTCAGATATCAACAATACCAGAGGCTGAGCTCAGGATTTTCAGAAGCTGCTATGGTATAAACAGAGCTGCTATTTTTAGTGAGAAAAAGAATGTACAAGTAATTTGTAAACTAAAGTTTGTCTGCAGTGGCCACTGGATTTGTATTAACATTAGAAGACAGAGTCATGATCCACAAGCCTTTCTTTCAATGAAAAAAAGATAAAAATTTCTTACAATGAAAAAGGCTGGGCTCCTGGGGTTGTATACACTGATGGCACCTGACTTATGGACATAGAGCTGCTGCCCTCAGTGGGGAAAGATGGTTAGAAAAGACAGAGGAATAAAAAAAACAACTGTGGTGTCAAGAAAAACTCCTCATTCAACTTTTGATCTCTATCAGTGAGGGTCTGCAAAGACAGTGAGACTACAGATATTTCTGCAAATACTTCAGGCAAGTACTTGGGTATATCGACTTCTTGTCCTCAAATTCACTTCTCACTTAAGAGTGCAAAATGCCAGTTATTTATTAAGTGGGCAAACAATAAAACACTTTAAGAAACAATATTGTGTTTCCATCTTTCTCCTCTGAGCACATAATGATTCGTGTTCTTCGACATGCTTTTCGGTACCTGCAGTACACCTTCTCTTATAAAAGTGGCTTGTAGTGGATGGGACATCTACATTTGTCCCTTTGCTAGTGTCCTTCAGAGAAAAATTTAAGATCTTATTGCTCATGTGGGATCTGAGCCAAAAGCTCTTAGTTAATTCTGTGGGTGTTGGATCACAAGGCTCTAAAAAGTAGTAGGAATAAATGGAATCTCCTGTCTACCTTTCCATTTTTCTTTTAAAATAGTATTTCATATGCTTTGCCTTTTTATGTGCACACCTTTGGCTTTGGATCAAATCCTAACTAGTGTAAATCAGCCTCACACCACAGGCAGTGGAGCTACACGAGCTAACAACAAGCCTGGAACTGGCCCACTGCAAATAAGTTATAGATTTACCTGTTTCTGTATCACACCACTAGTTCCTGTTATTGCTTTCTAAAGTGCTTTGGGAAATTAAGGGAGTAGTAGGAGCTACATTAAATTAGATTCTAGTCTAATACAATCTGACCTGTATTTCACAATGAAAGAACATTTACTTCTGAAATGCTGAGCAATGAATTTTATAAAGTATTCAAAGAAGGGTAATTTCAGATGACTCGATGCTACCCTGTTCAGAATCATGTGGGCAAATCTATTGCTGGCATAATTTTTTTCTGTCCTCCTAATTATCTTTAATGCTAATTAATAAGTGTATGTTAGTTCAATCTCATTGTTACTCCATAAAGTTTAGTTTAAAATGATGATAATGAATTCCAACTTCTTCAGCCAAATATAATAAAAGGGTGATTAATATTCCCCTGGGCTAGGATGGAATATGATTCAGGGTAATCTAAAATAGTTTTAAGTGAAAAGTTTGATATCCATCAGGCACCGAAGCTGACACAGTAAATGTAAGATGTGATTAGCAATGTGGGGAAACAAGTAGGTCACTGCTCTCTGCTCAAATCACAAGTGCTGTGGCTGCTATGATGTGGTCAGAATTGCTTGGCTGAGTATGGACTGGTTGTGTCCTTGTTTTCCACCTTGTTCAATTCTTGTGCCTCTATTACCCTTGAAATCTGCCCACATATTGAAATCTGCCCACGTGTACTTCTGTATGGAATGAAAAAAGCAAGCCTCCCACTTTGTTAAATAAAAATCATTTTTTCCATGGGTTTAGGTAGGTTGTGCATAGTTAACTAAACAAGATAGAAATTTAACATAATTCAGAGACACCCAATGTCCTGTCAGTGCACTTAAAATCAAAAATTTCAGGCCCTATCCCAGATGCCTGTCACAGGTGTCATCCACTCTCTTATGACAGTATCACAGAAAAGGTTTATTTGGAATGACACGTGGATGGACAAACGTAATGACCTTGGTGGGGAGCCAGCAGGCAGGTGGCCACGTGAGGCTATGACAGTCATTTATCCTGAGGAACAAATGGGCCAAGGCCACATTGCTGAGCCTTCTGCCAATGACAAACTTTCAAGAACAAATCTAAAGCTTGTTTGCCAGGGACATGCAACAGGCTGAACACTCAAGAATGTACAGCGCTTTTAGAAAAATACACATTTTCTGTTATCCTATATATCCAGTGCTGCCAAAATTACATTTTCTCTAAAAACAGAAGGAGGTACAAAAATGGGAGCTCCTGATCTCACTCCGACAATAATCCATAGAAATTCATGCCCCAAAATTCTTACTTTACATAATCCAATTTATACAAACATATTCTCTAGTCACATGCTGCTGTGACTGCTGCAGTCAAAGGAGTTACACAGATGGAAAAAGGGTATACATCCAGGATGAATTCCACCCTGGCTAGCTATCCTCTCACACTGCATTGTACACTTCCAACTCCCTTCAGGTTCCACAAACCAAGAAATCATAGGAAAGAGTACCATAATAGATGCACTGAAACCAACCCTTTATTGCAAAATTAGTTTCACAGCTGCAGATAGATCTTTAAAGTGCAAATGTACAGGGAGTCCAATCTCTCCTTTTAAAACACTGAAAATTGAACTCCTCTCTACGATTTAAACAAAAACCCCAAACAAACAATAAAGCCAACATACACCTCATCCCAAACCCAAGAAATTGCTGCTGAAACCAAAGTACATGAAGACATGGTAATAGGATTGCCTTAATACTATAGATCTGCCTGTGGCCCTCAATCTTCCCATCCCTCATTTCCCCAAGCATATAAGAAAAACCTCTTTAACAACTTTACTGTAATACAAAATATTTTATAGGTCCTCAGGTGATGCAAGGTTTTGTTACAAAGAAGTGCAAGGCACAAAATATCTTTTGTGTGTACCTGTCTGTGTATATATGTAAAAATTTCACAAAGCTGAGCAAACGCTGCATTTTTATTTCTTTGAAAAAAAAATTTTCCTTCTCTCTCCTTATCTGTATGCACAAAATTAAGAAAACTTACAGCTGTCTTGTGTTCAACAGTGTTGTGCATCTGGGTAATAAAGAGCTGAATTTGGTGAGGGGGCAAGTATTCCTATCACCTGACAGCTCCTAAACCTACACTTCTCTGTATTTTGCAGCACCCCCTCAACCAGCTGAACAAAGGCAGTGCAGATTTCACCCACTGTGTCCCACTGCAATCTGGAGGGAAACTAGGGAAGCAGAGACAAAGATCCATTCCAAGGCAGCATTACATCTGTACGCCCTCTTTTTTATACTTTTTTTTGAGCACTGAACATTTTTTTGAGCGCTGAGTATTTACAGAACTGCTTCATTTACAAGTCACTCAGAGGCAACACACAAAAAGTACTTGTGTGCTACAGTGCACAAACACTAAACTTACTGAAGGAATTGCATTGCTGCCTAAACCAGGGAGGCCTGTTTTCATACAGATTTTACCCGTGTCACCTTACTCGTGGTTGTAAACCAACAAGTGGCAGAGTCAGGTGTGTTTCTTGCCTCTGATGGGGCATGGAAAGGGGTCCCCCTCCTGACGTGGAGAAGGAGGCTGCTATTTTAGCTTTATCCACTTTCTAGAACAAGCAAACAAATGACAGATGAGAAATAGGTTGTTGTTGTTTCTAACTGACAGGATATATACATAGAACACTTGGCTTTATGTAAAAGCAAACAAACCAACCCCGCTCTGCTCTCATTTTTGCACTGGTGGATATTTGCAGTGAACTGGAAAGCTGTCAGAGGAGAGGTGTTACTTATTTGAATTCTAGAGCACTGTATTTGCTAAGTAAGTAAAAAAGTAGGAGAAGTTTTACATGTTATCTTGGAATATGTGAAAGTAAATTGATGCAAATAGGGGTAAGAGGAGTATCACATTGTGCAATCATAAGGCAAACTCAGCAGTGACAACTGAAAGGGCAAGTTTATGAAAAAATCATAGTTTTCTACCACATGATTTATTATTTATTTATAGTGAAAAACTGCACAGTATACAGGTTTGGGGGTTTTGGGGTTTTTTTTCCCCTAAAAAAAATAAAAATTGTTCAATTTTTTAAACATAATTTACCTTCTGTTGATTTTAAAAAGTGTACAGAATATATTTTTTCCCTTCACTCACAGAAAGAATTCCTTCCTGTTTGTTGTGTCTCATATGTCAAAGGAATGGAAAGTTTATAAGGGTGAGAAATGTTTGTCCAAGGTACTTGTTTCCAAAAGCAAACTAATGTGCCTCTAAATGGTATCAACAGCACACCTATAATGCTCTATGAAAGTGTATAACCACACAGAACAAGTGGCTTTCCTGCCTTGGGTGTGCACAGGCTTCCAGGAACTAAAAAGCACTGAAGTCTCTCTGAGCAGTCTCACCACTGGCCATGCACACCCCTCAAAGCTGGGCATCCCACGACACCTCAAGAAGGGAGAGAAAACCACGTGTGAACTACATGGTGCCAGCAGCAACTTTGGAAGAGTCTTTGGGATCATGCAATAGGTTTTTGCAGAGAAGAGTAGCTTGTTCAGTACTTTGACTCAGAAACAATCCTCAAAGTAGACACACAGCTGGTCCCTGAACATGGGGAAGGTATAACACCTTTTCCAAAACTCTATTCCACTGAAATCTCTTCTTGGGAAAGAATAGAGACTGAAGTAATTCAGAGCAATGGATTTTCAGTGTTCAAGCTTTTATTGTCCAGATCTGAAGAGACTACAAGGGAAAGCAAGAACTTGGCCTTAGAGAGTGCCCTCATCTGGAAATCCTGCTAGAATATCAAAGGAAATTAATTTCTTTTCATTGTTTTTATAGGATGGACATCAATGCTCTGAGATGTTGTGTGGATGAACAATGAGGTTAGAGATATTTAGGAATATTATACAGAGGCTGTAAGAGGAGCCAAAAAGAGAAAACTTCATTGATAGAAGAGAATTGGAAGACTTGCGTGCTTTTAAGTAAAGGAACATCAAAGGTCACTATATTTCATTATTACTTTACACAGTACCTATCTCACCATACTTTCCACATCAAATGCAAGTACAGACAGAAAGCAGGTTCTGTCATAGTTCCCCTGGGTAAGGTCACAAACAACTATATTATTTGTTTACCTCCAAGTAAAAGCACTTTGCAATAGTGTGACATTTATTGTCACATTTGAATCTATATATACACATATATAAAGGCAGAAAACTTCTGTTTTTGATGACTTTCTCACCCCAGTTGTGTTTAACACAATGCAAGTTAATAGTGCTAAAGAAAAATGAAATGTGATTAGAAAAAAAAAATCCAGAAATTGTGTCTGCAGTATATCCTTCAGCCAACGGGAGTGCTCAACACAAGGTCGGAATTTCAACAGTGAATATTTGCAGTCACTCACTGTATCTTTCTGAGGTGTCCAGTAACAAAGTCCATATTACTTTATCTGCTTGATCTTGCTTGAACTTGGTTTTTGGAGCATAAGAATAGCTGGAAAATGAAGTCCAAGAGCACTTTTGGATATCCTCTACCCTCAGACAGTCCCCAAGGCCAGACTAGACCTAACCTGAACTGCACCTCCCTGAGATGCTCATCATGTGGACATCCACAGTCTCAGCACAAACTGATTTACACTGGGAATCTGACCCACAGCACCTGTGAATGTAGGCAGAGTTGGAGAGACACAAAACCATCCAAACACATCTGACCCACAAAGATCACTAAATTTAAGGAATCATTGCTTCCCAATTAGAGAAAAGTTAGAAGGTGTTCTTGACTGAGTAACTGGGAAGAAATTTTGCAAGAGAAAGCTCCAATTTCGCTAACACTGATGTTCTAGCACTAAAAATTTAAATTGACCATATAAGTTCACTATCATGTGTTAATTATATTTAGGAGGCAATGATTCAGTAACCTACTCAAATAATTTACCTCCTGCCTTCAAGGCTCAATTCTTAATAACATAAATAGAAAAAAAATCAAGCTGTATTTTCACTTGAATATTTTGACTTGCACTTTTGTGTGTGGGAAGATTTTAATCAAGCAGTTGCTAATGCAATTTCAAATAATGAAAACAGAGGCAAAATGTTAAATATGGTTTAGCAACTAAATAAATACAATATTAAAAATTTTTAATTTTACAATATTTCTTGCTTACAATAAACAGAAAAAGGCTTGCAAGAAGAGTTATCTTAAAAACACACAAAATATACTAGAAGTCTGCATCAGAATACTGGTCCAAATTCTGAAAATATACTCTGGCCTTAAAGGAACAAACACAGGAATTTAGAGCTGTTTAATGGAATACGTTCTGTGGAACATAATGCCTGTTTATTAGTTTTATACCAGATAAATTTCTATGCTTTTTATAATAAGTATTTATTTAATTAGTAAGTTACTGGCTACAAATGAGAAATTAATGTACTATAAAGCTGAATAAAATAGGATATCTAGTCAAAGACTCTAAAAAGCAATACAATTTGGGATGTTGAGGACAGAAAGGAAACCACTAAGAATGATCTAAAGTAATAAAAAAGCTATTTTGTTAACCTTGTGAATGACTTCACATCTAGTGGAAACTACAGGAATACTAAACACTGGTTTTCCAAAAAAGACTTTCAGCTAAGTGTCAGTTCAATGTGCGATAAGGGGACAAGGAGGAAGAAAGAAATGTGGAACTTCAACACAGTAGGAGTTAAAATGGGTCTCACTCATCACATCTTTAGCAGAACATAATGAAGGAAAGGACCAGCTTCAATATAACTTCCTGCTGTTACTTCAGAGAGCTTTCCCCTAATTGCATATCCTTGAGCTTTGCTTGTGCTATAAGACAAAGATACAGCAAGTTGCTTAAACAGAAGTTTTTTTGGTGGTGTAGGGAAAGAAGTTGGTTACACTGCTAAAACATCTACTCATTTCACATCCAGCAAAGCTGAGAGCACATAAGGTTAAGGCTGATGAGGGAGAACTCATTCTGACTTACTGATGTGCCCTGAGCTACAGACAACTATTTTTATCCATTTTTCCAACAGGAAATGAGCAGACAGGCAGCATTCACATGGGTGTATATCTTCCTTTAGAGGCTTTGTCTGCATAGGCATGAGAAGCACTGCTAACTGCTCAGGTACCCAAGCCACGTTTCAATTCACCTCCTATTCCTCATTGGCCTTTGGAGCAGACTGACAGCTGACCATCAGCTTTGCTCCCTCTATGAATATGACTGACAAATGCGAAGAAAAGGAGCAGATAGATCAGTAATTCAAAGTTGCACCTTCTCAGAGCAGATAACACACACTGACAGACAATCTCAGAGTGTTCTTACCTTCCAGGTGATCCACGAGAGAGTGGTGTGCCTAAACTAGGGTACTCTTGTGATAAATTTGTCAAATGTCAAGAAGGGAGCATTTCTGGTCTGTGTTTGTGAAGACCGTAACCCAGAAGGATACTAGTTTCCCAGCTCTCTAGAATCAATGAAGAACAGTAAGTACTTCCACTTCGTAGCTCAGAAGAAACACTGAAAACTTAGACAAGATTAAAACACTTTTCTTTGGTTTTTGTTTGTTTGGGTTTTTTAATACTTTTTAAAAAATATTTGAAATTCTTTTACTATTATCCACATTTCATTTACCCTCATTTTTCAGTAATAATGAATAGTGTTTAAGGTTGTAAACCCATCACTTTTGACTAAGAATAGGACAGTAAACCAGCACAAATGGATGCCACAGAAAGAAGTAAAACACTGAGATGTGAATACCCTTTAAAACCTTCAAATCTTGCCCTTTTTTAAAAAGAGAAAAACAAGCATACTCTGAGAAGAGGGACGACACCGGGCCAGAAAAATTAAACAAAATCATCCCTTATATCATGGCCTAGTGGAAACCCACAATGCAGAGAGGTGCATAAACCACAGCACCAAGAAAGGAGAGATGCTTTTTCTATGGTCATTTCAAAATTGTGGAGAAGCAAAGCCTGCAGAACCTCACGCTGAATGCTGCTTTTTAGATGCACAGATGCACAGGGAGATAGAAGTGGAAGAATTTCTTTTACTACATTTAAATTAATTGGTTAAAAAATATAAATCTCTGAGAAAAATCAGAGGCTGTTTCTGTGCTGATGTCTGCAGGAAGGTGGTGAAGAGGCCATTGAAACCCCTACTGGGAAGCAGGTGGGATGTAAGGCAGCACCACTGGGTAGGTAGCGACAGGAAGCCTGCTCAGTGCCAGCCCAACAGGGATTTGAATGAGGGTTTTGGCTGTGCCACAGGCTTGGTGCAGCACTTTGATGGCTTCATCTGCAGCAAGGGAATCAGGGGAAAGTGCTTAGACAAGTATTTTTAATTAATCTAGTTTTCAGAGAAATATTTACATTAAATGCCTCCCTGTCTTGTTGGCCGTACTCGTAACACAACACAGCAGCGACAAGGTGTCAAAGGCTCTGCGCTCAACTCTTGAGGAGACATATCACAGTATTTGGAGCTGCATTTTCAAGCACTGTTGACAAAATTCCTGGGGGAATTTGGGCTTGGGTCAGCCACTGAAGGCTTATCTGACAGGTTAGGGTTTCCTGGCCCTACACCCTAAAGCACTGACTGTGCAGTTCTTTGTGCATTCCTTTCTTCCCTCTGCAGTGAAGCTTGTGAAAGGTTCTCTGCCCAGGGGAGGAGGATTGGAACCAGATGATCTTTAAGGTCCCTTCTAACTCAAACCATTCTATTATTCTGTGATTCAGCAGCCAACATCCTTGTACAGATAAAAGTTTTATAAACTTGAGATTAGACCGGATCACACTGTCCTTGGAACTAACCATCAGTCTGAGAGGCAGCACAATTTCCTCCCACAGTGATCAGAGTAGTCTCTAATCAGTCAAAACATTTCTTTCTCTCTCGTTCAGAAACTTGGAAGTAAATGCACAAAGGAGGATGTAGCATACCTCTTGCTTCAAAGGAAAACACTTCTTCAGTTGAAAATCTACCTTTAATTTTGCTTCAGCTTACAGCCCCTGAGTTTTAAAGCACCGATTTTTTTCCACCTAATGCCTGTTAGTCAGTTTAAAATGCAATTCCTGTTTTCGGTCATAAAGGCAGACCTCTGTACTGAGGGTTCATAATGTCAATAAATAATGCCAATCATACTGATTTTTCATTGAACTTCAAGCATTTCCACTGTTGCAAACTAAGTCATGAAGCAGTTTCTGCAATATGTATAAATGAGCCTTTAATTCACCTTTTCTATTTCTAACTCTCCAGTTGTCAGAGTGCTCAGTGCCCTATGGGATATACAAGGAAACAAATATCTAACTCTCATCAGAAGATCATGTAATCAGAGAGAAAATGCAGCTCAGATACAAAACGTGTTGATCGAGATATAAACTCTTCTAAGGGGACCTGCAATCTGCATTTTCCATCTTCCAGTTCTTTCTGCAGGCTTGTTCCTCTTGAGATGATGTTCCTTTTAACCAAATCACATAGCCTCTTTCCCCTTTGACTTACTCCATTTAAGAATGTTTTCCTTAATGCCTTTTTTCTGTGCAGAGTTTTTTTTGTGATTTTCTCTGCAGAGATCACTATCTGAAATTGAAGTGCTCCATAATGTCTGTCACAAGAAATTCCTTAAAAAAACTAAGTAACTGCACAGTATCTGAGACTCTCTATGGTGAATTTTCCTATGTCATTCTTTCCAAATGCCACAGTCAAACTGAAGCTTCCATATCCCTTCCATACTAAAGGCAGCATTTGTTTCAAGGACAGATTCACTACACCTTCACCGCTGAGTTTCCCCAAAGTCTTCTAAACAGCAATGTATATCTACTGTAGCTAGCTCAAAGTAGTGTCTTAAAAAAGGCACTGAAAGTTTGGGAATGAGGAGGAGGGTTTAGGTTAAGAGTATCAAGGCTGAAAAGTTATTCAATGAGTACCAACGTGTCTGTTTCCGGATCTCCGGCAACAAAAAATAGAAGGATATTGAGCCTCAGACTGTAAAAGATTCGAAGACTGCCTTTAAGACAGCATCTCAAACTGCCCAGTACTGTGGAGATTTGCCAAAACTTTCACAGAGTCTGATAATGTCTGGGCAACACCCACTTGGAAGAGGAAACGTGCCCATTTTACCACTTCTGTGGAACTCAAGTGAAACTCTAATTTGCTCAGCTTATCCTGGTGCTTTGACAGGCACACTGCCTCAGAATTGTTGGTTACTGATTTATTTTATTGCCCAGATGCGAAAATAAGCTGGTGAACCATGCAAAAATCCATCTCTTTCTTCCCCAATCCAATGTTCAAAACTGATTTCCATATAAGCCTAGCCATCCCCTTTCTGAAGAGGTCACTGGGTAGAATCACAGGAGTCTGCTGTCTGCTCTTTTTGCTGGTTTAATGGGATCACGGTGAGCAAATATTAAATGTTGGCCAACAGCTAGTGGAATGACTACAAGCCTGAAGTGCAATCACACCCAGTAATTCCCAGGGAAGGCAAATTATTAATTTGTAACTAGTCATTCTTTTCAATTACAGGGTACTTTTCCTGGGAAGCTGTTTTCTCACTGATCTTTCAGCTGCAATGTGCCCTCCGTTGCCCTGACACATTCAGATACTCTAATCAGCTGAACCTTGTGAAAGTGGTAATTACCGTGTGTTGGGGCTGAAGAAAGCCTCAGACACAAGAAGAGACGAAGGCCCCCAGAGAAGTAAAGATTTACTTATTATACTATGCCATTTTCCATCAGTCTGTCATATGACCTCTAAAGTTCATAATTTACAGTAATGTACTAAAAAAGATAACTCTAATTTGTGTTATCATCTGTTGCTGAATTACTGCTTTCTTTCAATATTGCATACACTGTTGCCTATGCCAGCTTGTTAGATATTTTTTAGAGTTTTCTGAAACTCAAAAAAATAAAAAAGGTGTTCTTCTTCTGAAGAGCTTTGTGATTACTGCAACTGCATACATACACCTGTTCCTTGAATAATTCATGTGTCTTTTCAGTGTTAAGATCTGAAAGGGAAATATTTCAATAAAGAGATCAAGATATGGGCAAAGTCCAAAGTCAATAGACAACAAAGGGAAACTGATCCTGAGGTAAACACATTGTCATTTTGTGATGTGTCTGAAGTAGGCACAGACTGGATGGATAAAGACAGGTCAGAGGCCTGAGCTCTGCCAGGCCAGGGATCAAATGAAGCTGCACAGCGCATCAGGTCAGGGTTTCTTACAGATGGATTTCTGACTGTGTCATTAAGCATGATAATTGCACTGTAACTGTGTTCTGTGGGGAAGCAGATATGCTCTGAGCTGTGTTACTTTAAAAGGAACAACCATCAGGCCCTATTCTTTGCATAGGTCATTGTAGTAAAGATGCACTTGAATATCAGGGGAAATTTTGAAGTTCTACTTATTTTCCAGGGCCCTCTATTTCCTAAAACATAACTGTGGAATAGGGATAAGGAAGCAGAGCAGGAAGCTGTAAGTAACCATGATCTGAATCACTTGTTCAGATTGAAGAAAAAGGACCCTGGGTTTCGAAATGGGCACCATAACGGCATCAAAAGACGCAATTGAGACAGTGTAAAGAGAAATGTGCAACTCAAAATTACAAGAAAGGGAGGCCTTGGCAACATCCTAAAACACCTCCTGGATGCCATCATGCAGCACATTGAATTGGATTATAAAATTGCCATGTAACTCCCAGAGATTTGATAAAACTAACACTATCACTCTGCATTGACTGATGAGCAGCTCACTTCATTTGCTGAACTTGGACTGTGTTCACAAATCTCAGAGGCAAGGAATTTCCACAGCACTTGCATAAATTATGACTAGCTCATAATATTATTGATCACTGCTGTGTGGTAAATTCTCTTGTTCTCTGCTCACCCACACCTA
>NW_016690197.1:90613-222344 GCF_001604755.1 Lepidothrix coronata | reverse complement strand
AAAAAAAAAAAAAAAAAAAAAAAAAAAAAAAAAAAAAAAAAAAGAAATTGATTGAGGAACATTTTTTCTTCCCACAATATATCTTTTTTAAATTTTATTTTTTTTTTAAGCAGTGCTTAAGAATTCTTGAAGAGTTATAGCATTTTAAATCTCTGAAAACAGGGAAGCCATGTGAAGTGCAATTGAGTTGCACCCATTTGAACTTTATGAGGAATGCAATAGATTTTCATGAAAATTACTCTAAAAACTGTTACAATTTATTTTTTATAAAATGAGTGGGAGTTGAATATGAACATTGCTATTGCATTTAAAATCTCTCTTTGGGATTTCTTTGCCTGCATCTCCTTTGAACACAGCATAGTCACATAACTCAGTCAGTAAAAAGATGTAAGCAGGAGCTGGAGGAATATTAGCACTCATGGCAGGCAACCTTCCCAAAGCTGAATTTAGACTAAGGTTTTGTTTCAAAAGAAAAACTGTCATCCCTCTTGCTCACCTGGTGTTTAAATGCAACACTATTCATGGGGGATATATTAGTATCTATGGCTCTGTTGATTTGTAAAGTGGAGACGTGAAATCTTGTACAGCCTAAACTGAGACACTCTTATTCACCCAGAGCCTTCTGAGCAGTTCTCACTCACTGCAGGGTTACTCTTTGCAAGTCTGTTGTTTTCTTTGCCACCAAACCCCTCAGACATCTAGAGCTGGATATGCAACCTCAAAACATCCTGTCAGATAAGTGTCCTGGCAAAGCCAGAAATAAGGAGAAAAATGTCCAACCTACTCTTCCTGGCTGTGCTACTGGTCTGCTCTCTGAGTGGATGGCAACCCCTCAGTGAGTTGCTGGACAGGAGACAAAAAAAAAAAAAAGGCACAAAAAAACCCCACCAAAAAAACCTGAAGAGAAGACCAATTCTTTCCTGTACAGAGAGTTATCGGACAGAGTTCTAATTTCCAGGAGAAAACAAAAGACTGGTTTTAGTTGAATGATCCTTTTTTGTTTTAATTAATTTTATCAGATAAGGTGCTTTTTACATCATGGCTTTACTTTGTTTTCTCCGAAACCTGAATTACGGGTGTACATTCTTCAGAACTACAGAACTGGTGCTGTGACACATTTATGTGAGAAGCCTAAACCTCAGAGAAATAATTGAAATTAAAAATGGAAAAAATGTCAGAAATTGTTGTCCAGTAGTTCAAACAGTGGCAGAATTACAGGAAAAGATATGAAATATGGAGAGTGAGGGGGAACTATTGGAAATATTGTAACAATTACTTATATCAGTTGATGGGATGATTGTTTCCCTTCTGACTTGTAAACATCAAGAGGAAAAAAGGAGAGTAAACCAGAAAAGAGCTTAATATAACAAAAGAAATGGGGAGAAAAATGGTAGGGAGGAGGAAGCAAGCATTGGCAATCAATGAAGGATAAAAACAATGCCTAGTTTAGTTGATAAACTTCTGGGGAAAGAGGATTTACTTAAACCTTGTGAAACCTTTATAAACTTTATGGAAGCTTTATTCTCTGCTATTTAGTCACTGAGGTGGGAAAACTATGATAATCATAAGAGCTATAGTTAGAGACACAGGACAGATTTCTTGCAAAGTCCTCTAATTTCTAGCCACTTTCTTTCATTTTCAAGTAAATCATGAGTCGTTAATGGAAACGTTCCTGGAGAAAGGTAAATTTTTGCCCTTCTTCCCTGAAGTTCTGTGAGAATTATCACGGGTTTGCACAAAAGAGCCTCAATTCTCTTGTAAAACCCATCTGTATAAAAAGAGCAGAAAGGATGAGTACTGATGGCTGGACTCAAAACCACACGTGTGAATTTTCTAACAGACTGGAAAAAGCACTTCTTTTTGTTACTCCTCCTGTCCTGGCAAAACCCAAGCTGATGCACGATTTCTATCTCTTACATAGCAAATGCATCATCCTCACTCATGCGCTTATGAATATGTTATAAGTTGTGACTAAATGTAATTATGTAAATGATAGTCATTTGTTTGCTATACAGATTAATGTTCTGCTTCATTGGGGTCCCAATATGGAGCAGCAGAAGTTTGAGCTTTGCAGCTGTGCCTCTGTGTGGTGCTGCCTCTCATGTAAAAATTAAAATGAAGATGAAATTTGTCTTTTAGTTAGAAGGAACAAAACAAACCATCTCTGTGTTACTTAATACATTATCTATTACTTTCTACAGGTAGCAGAATCAATCACCTTTCCCAGTGGTGGCAAACTCCTGGGGAATAATTTCATACACCTCCAGCTCTATAATACAACGTCAGAGTGTTAATTAGAATCTGAAAAAAATGGATTTGTCTTTTTTCTAGTGAAGCTAAGCTCCCTTTGTCAAACTGAGACCTGTCAAGAGGCATGAAAAGTAAAGTTCTGCTACAATGAGAAGATACAGCTAATAAGGATTTGTATAAAATGGATTTTCCTTCCCATTAATTTTTTTTTGGTTTTTTTTTTAGCTAGTAGGTTTTTCTATTTTGCATCAGGATTAATCTGAGAGCTTTTAAGGGTGGGAAGACTGTCTAACAAAGAAAACCTCTTCCAAAACATAAGTACCTGTGTGCTTCATAAACTTGCGTGCACAGATGTTTCTTTTAAAGACAAGTCACACTAGCAACTCTGTGTATTGTTGACTATTTCTCCTCCCTCTCTAGAAAGTCACCCGGAAAGGCTTTTCAGAACTAGGGTACAATACTGCTGTCAGGCTGGCTGATCCCATATGAAGTCCCAGATCTGACTAGTTCTCAAAGTTAGGTAGTCCATTTCTCTTGTTTAAACCAGTAACATTGCATGCAAACCAAACACAGCTTTACATCGTTATAACATTTCCAGCACTCATAATACAGTTACTGCAAAGTGTTTATATTCAATTTTCTAATTATGTCTCTTGAATTATGCATGTCTCTACCTAATATAGAGGATGCAACATAAGTAGCTCTAGGGAAGAAGGGTAAAAAAATCTACCAGACTTAAAGAGACTTCTAAAGGTGGTACCGAGTTTGTTAAAAGTGAGACCAAAAGATGTGCAATTCTCTCAACAAAGTTCCTTTCACTGACAACGTCAGTCCTAAGACTTGCTTTATTATCAGCACATCATGGCAATGGAAGCAGGAACAGACTGCCTACACACTCTAGTGCCTTATTAGTAAAAATTCGATATTCAGGAAAAGGAAAATTGTCTTTCAGGGCTCTTGCATCTGTTAACAATGAAAGAACCTCTGCTGTTCTGCACTTCATGTTCATGGAGTCACCAAAACCCCTTCCCACAAAATTTTAGCCCTTCTTTACTTAATCAGCTTTTTATTAATTGCACATGTAAGAAAAGTACCAAACTTATTTCTATTACTCTTCAAACTATATGTTGCTCTTCTCCAACCATAGTTACAGAAGGACTAGTCACTAGATGTTTCTGGGGAGCACTTGGTGATGCAGAATTGAGAATGAGATCTGCTTGGATCTCCTCTTGAATACTCTTGTGCCATGAATCTATATTTCTAGCTACTCAAAAGTGGCTTCAGAGTCACCCTCACTGTTTTGGTGTTGCTATGAAATTGTGTAGGAGCAAACCATGTGTATCCCTGAGAACCGGACACTGATTTCTTACACTGACTTTTTCAGGTCATCTATCTCATTCTAAACCCACAAATTTCTGTTTATACAATAGGAAACAGAAAAATAATCCCTTAGATAGTGACCAGTGTGCCTTGCTGGTTCCTTATATAGCTCTAGGGGAAGTAGTAACACTTTCACACCTTAGAAATAGGCTGTTTGTAAATTATTCAGAGCTTCTTAGGTGAAATAGGGTGTTGAGTTCACAGCTATTATTCTTTCAAGTTTTACCCATTTGGAGGAATACACCCAGGGTATTTAGAATCTTTAAAAATGTCACCCACAGGAGGAAGAAAAGAGTTAACTTTTTAAACATGTTCCTGATTGATTCATAAGGATTAACTTGCATTGCCTTGTTACATACATACACAGTGAAAATTACAGGGGGGCAATTCATACAGCATGTTCTTCTTTTATAATTTAACAGAAAATATCCTTCATCCTCGTTTTAATCTCTCCCTACTTTCATGCTCAGATGTTAATCAGTGTACAGAAAGTCTGCCTCCAGTCAGCCCTGATCCATTTCTCACAGTGCTTGCACATCACAGAGAAGCATAATTGTACAGCCACAGCAACAGCAGACCCGACCCACCAGGATGCTCCATGAGTGCAACCAGTTCAAATATTCATAAAGCTACTAATTTATGGCAAGTTCTTGTCTCCCATCAGGGTTTTCCCTTGGACTGAATGCAGATTCCAAGTGTAATATGCCTTCTTGCAAAGTAGAATGGTAAGAAATTAATTTTTCAGGAAGTGAAAATAGAAAGATAGAACAATGCCATGGCTTTCCATAATTTTCCTAAAAGAAATATTTTTCCAAGTTATCATTATTCACATGTGCAACCAATAATGCTTGAATAGTTATTTGGTTACGTAACAATATAATCCTGTTTATTGATTTTTCATCAAATATCACTTTTGTGAAAGTAATTACGCTAATAAAAAATATGTGGTTGATAATATTATTCTTTGTAAACATTGTTAAATATCAAATATTTTAAGATGTTATACAATAATATAACCTTTAATGTTTCTCATTTCTCATCTCCTGACAAAGAAAACATGCATTTCCTGTTTTCCATTACAGTGAAACAAAACAGTGCAAAGTGACAGAATAAAACTTAAAGCAATAGAGTCCTTGTGGCAATAAAAGTATTTTTCATCAGAAGAGTCCAGTTAAAACTATCGCAAAACAGCTGTATCCTAGAGGTTGGCCTGAGGTGACTGTTTCCAATCCTTTTCAGGTTATGAGTTAGAAAAGGTGCAATAGATATTCTAGACAAGAGGTGATCTGTAGTGTGATCAATTAATTTTCAGACTGCAAACTTAAATATATAAATTCACAACATCTTTAAAAGAAAAAAAAGAAAGAAAAAGAAAAGGAGAAAAAATATAAGTAGCATCATTTGGCAGATGAGAGAATGCTAAATATGAAGTGACCATGCACTACAAGCATTGCACAAGCCAAGCTGTAAGACTTTAAGCCAAATCTCTGCACGTTCCCTTGCCAATATGTCTCAGCCCTTCTCTGGAAGGCAAATTGTATTGATGTGAATTCAGTCCCTGGCTGTTCAGCTAAAACTACTGATATCTTTTACTCCCCATCATAAAGCAAATTCTTGCCAGTACTGTGGATCTACAAGGTCTGAGACCTATACTCAAGATCAAAAGACAAAGATGCCTCTAGAGGAGACACCTAAGGAGTTCTGGTGACCTGAGAGATATAATTGACCGCTTTGCCTTCATGTCAGGCTTGGGATTCTGGTTCTCAGAAAGTCAGGAGTCAGATTGGAGAATAAGGCCTTCCTTACTGGGAAGGGAAAATGTCTTTTTAAATTCTTCTAGGCTGCAAGTATCAAAATATTTGTGACAGCGACGCTGGCTAATTTTAGTTACCAAGCTAAATCACTGTCAGTGTGAAGAGGCTGCAAAGAAATGCTAAGCTGATAAATGACTTTGGGTCACCAATAAAGTGATGACTCTGTATGGTCACTCACTGCTGGAGGGCCCACAAGCTTCCCAAGGAGTCTATTAGCTCCATAATTGTCCAAGCAAAGCTGCTGCTTCCCTTTGTAAAGGCTCCCTGTTTCCCTAATTCCCTTAAGGCTTGGCTTTGTCTCTTTACCAAACTCTCCGTGCCAGCTGTAGAGAACTGTGCTTTAAATTACTCTGGCAAAAGGCAGCTGGGAATGGTTGTTACACTGCAGTGAGGTTCATGTTATGCATTGCTGATCAGACACTGAATGAAGCAGACCCAGTAGGCACTTTGGCTCTGTAACTGGGAGTATAACAGAGAAAAGCACTCCAAATGGAAACAAACACAAAAAAGCCCTCAGAACAGTAAACAGCTCTGCCAAAGCTGGGGAAAAAAAGAAAGGAAAAAAAAAATCAGAGACAAACCCTTCATCAGTGAGAACTATGACCAGAGAAGGTTAATGCCCTTTAACAGGTCATGTGCAAGCTTCCTGGCAGCAAAAAGGAACATTTGCATTAAAGGATTTGAGTTCTTATAGCCTTTGGAGCCTAATGTAACATCTTACTGGCATACTTGGAGGACTACGGACTCTGTGAATACAAATGTGGATGGGGATTGTTTGGTTGGGGGTTTTGGGGAGTAGGGATTGATTGGTTGGTTTGGTTGGCTGCATTTGCTTTAACATATAGTTGATTTGGTAAAGATTAAAAAAACAGGAAAGGATTTTTAAAGCTCAGAAAATCATCTTATCAATTTGGGAGCCTACACAAATCCCTACTATGAAACTTGTCTGCACTTTTAGAATGAGAGAGAACACTCTTTTCAGCCATGAACACAGGACTCAATGAAGTGTTCACAAAGAGATTGCAGTTTGCCAGAAAGTCACCTACAAAGCTCAAAGTCAAGATGCACAGAAATAGGGGTAGCCTGTGTTATTCACACCACCAGACAAGAGATTCAATGAAAACAATTCCATGGGGATGCTAAGGGGAAACAATGGTTGAAAGTACATGTGACATCAAAGAGAGTCTGATGAGAGTTCAGACCGGAGAGTTCTGCTATTTCTACATCACACAACAAAAGGGAGGCACATGCAGGTAATGAGCTGGAAGGTGAGAGACTAGTTAGGAAGAAAAACAAAACCAAACCACAAACAAAACAAACAAAAATAAAAATCACAAAACTAAGACAACTGAGCCCCGAGAAATGACAGAATCGAAACCAACAGAATCACTTTGACAATAGCATTGTTGCCTAAAGGCTCCCGTGTCCTGATCTCAGAACACATGTACCTGGACATTGCTAAAAACTGTTCTTAATAGGGTGCTTATTGATATTTCAAACGACAGGTATTGTTTTGAGGTTGACTGCCTCTAATATTATACTTAGTTTGTGCAGAAAGTATTAGAGCTTAAATAAAATGACACAAAGCAGTTAACTCAGTTTCTGTGTCATACAATAGCTAAGATATGCAACATAGCCTGGATAGAAGCAGATGCTTCTGTGGCTTTCGGGAATTACAGAGCTACAACTGAGACAACAAATGATTTTCTAGATGGAAAACGAAGTAGTTGAAATAAATATGAATACGAAATAAGTACATTAGGTACAGGGAAAGGACAAAAATCAACCTGTAACACTTATTCAAAGTAAGAATTGCAAACCACTCCTTTGTGTACTAGAGACTCCTCCATTCCCATGCCCAAATCATCCAGCTGTTTAGAGCAGAGAGTCTGGAAAATTAAGCACTAGCTTGAAAATATGGATTCCTCTATTTCAGTAGGTGACAATGGCTCCCTTCAAAGTCCAGGCAGGGAAAAAGTCTGAGTCTGACATTTCACAGCAGGTTAGCTCATTATGAACAAAAATGGAAGTGACTGATCACACCGTAGAGAGACCCTAAGTCTACAGGTTAAACATGCTTCAAGAGCTGGGGTCTGATTTCCCTCATCTGGGTCCAGCTGCCACTTCTCAGCCTCTCTCCTCCTCCCAGCCATGTAAAGCCACTTCCCCACTACTCAGCAGTGCCCTTCTCCTTTCAGTCTTGTTTTTGAGCCTCTCAGCTTGAGCTGGCCAAACACAAGGGAAGAAGCCTTCAGAAGTCCTCCTTTCCCTGCAGCCAGCCTCAGAGAAAACAGCTCCTGTCCCTAAAGCCTCTGTTCCCCTTTGCACACAGCTACTTCTGCCAACAAACCCCTCTGCTTACTGTGAAAAGTCCCTTCATTTACTTGTTTATTTATGGGGTGGGGGAGCTGATTTCAATATATGTAAATGAAAGCCTGCAGGAGAGAAGGAGGAGAATCTTTCAGATTAAATTTGCCCATAGGCACAGCAGCTAAATTTCAACTTTATCTATAAGGTTATGACTAAATATTAATGACCTTACTAACTGAATACCTAAGATCTTAAAAATCTTGAATTGAAGTCTTACAGTTTTCTATCTGCTCTTCACTCCTTACCTCTTAACGCTATCCCTAATGACAGTATTTGCTTTCCTGGCCATCACTACTTACATGCCCCCCAAAATATGAGGCAAACATTGATATGTGTGACAACCTTTCGAACAAAATTTCTTCTCCTTTTAAAAAATTTGTATTTTCTTACTCTTTCTAATAGTAGCATTTTTACTATTCTGATTGCTATGCTCTCTTCACCATTATTTTAATTTTCTACCCATTTTACCAAATTTGCCCTGCAATTTTTTTATTGACATGAAAGCATTGCAGAAATGCTTTCCAGGAGTCTACAAGTGACTGGGAAGGACACTCAAGGCACAAAGCCTGCTAGCAACAAAGTAAAGATGTTTTTTTCATTCCCTGGGCCATGAATTGCCTTCTTCCCATGGAATCCCCACCATTGCTGTTTGCATGCGAGGATCAGATTTTTTTAAAAAATAGCTGGATGGGAACTCACAGGATTCTTAAGCACGGTTAGTGAGCTGAGATCAGAGTACTACACATAAGGCTGATCTAAAGCTGAAACAGAAAAGCAAGGACCTGATTACATTAATTTGAAGTCACCGCAGTAGGCATAAGTAGAGTATATCTGCTTATATCACACAGGCAAGTAGGAGATGTCATTACTAATGAAGCTGCATGTTAGTCCTGCGTAGAAGCGTCACAAGGCTCTCACTCTTTGAGCAAGTCTGTGCAGGGAGCATTGCAGCTTGGGCCTGGGCACATGGCCATTAGTGGGATCCGAGGATCGTGTGGTGGCAGCTGTAACTGCAGAGTGTCCTCCTGTCTTCTCTGCACGGCAGGTGGTTCTTAATGGTTTCTCAGGATCCTAGCAAGTCCTCTCTTTGCTGGCTGCTTCAGTACCTTAGGCCAGTATTTTCATCATCAGGTGTGGCTGCACTAATAGGAGCAATCCTCAGGTGTCTGACATGTCACTTAGATAGATGCTTATTCCCTAACTTCACATGAACTCAGCTGCTCTGCTGCTGAACTCCAGATACATCAGCTTCCCAGCCCGGCTTTGAAGTTTCTTTTCAGAGGTTTCAGAGCTATGGCATTTTATTATAACAGGACGTTTACTGCCTTCCTCAATACAACCATCTTTCATTTTGCCATGACTGGTAATGCTGGGAATCAGGAGAGATTCTTGCAGATGTTATTGATTTCAGCATCATGCTCAAGATGCATGGGTGAAACTGGCAAGGTTTGAATGCTCTGCAAAACCAAGAAAAGTTTTGAACCTCTCCTCTAACCTTATTGACTTGCTTTACTTGGCCAACTTCTGAAATTTTTCAAGAGCACATGCACAATTTAAATGTCACTGCACCAGGTGAATATTACCTGGCCTGAACTCATTACAGGAGATCTTGCCTGCGTTGCTGCTTTTAGAACAATTATATAAGTACTTACCCATTTCTATTGCTATTTCTGATAACATTTTTTACAGAACAGTTATTGTATCTCATTCACTTGTTCTTTTGAGTCTTTCACATTTTATCATTTGTTCTTGTTGTTTTTATTTCAATCTCTCTGAAACAGTGCAAGAATTGATTGGCTACTGGAAATTCTTTTTCCAGGACAATATTGCACCTTAGGCTTCACCTTTGTGGCACCAAGATCAAACACAGGAATCTCAGCAATGTAAAAGCTGCTGCTATGCTGAGAACACTTTTTTGTATTTTGTGATATATTTTAACCAGACAGCCACACAATACACACTCCCTTTGCAGCACCCTGACACGTTTCTTACATCCAGTAACAAGAGCGAAGGACAGCAGGGCTGACATCTGCACTCATGAGCCAAATCCCACCAGGGAGGATTTCTGCAACAATACTTCTCCAGCTACTACACCTGAAGCTGTGATTTTTAGTATTCTGTTTTCTAAACTTAGTTATCTTCAGAAAGTCTTCTCTTTGTTCCAGTTATTCCTTAAAGATATACCCTTAAAGATATAACCAGTTAACATCCTTAACCCCAATGTGTTACAGAAGTGCTGTGCTTTCTGCTTACCTAGAGTAACATCAATGGTGTCTAATCATTCCTAACCTGATTTCTAAAGGTCAGAAACAAGAGGTAGGAAGAACTGTTGCTTTCAATTGCTTTTAACATCCAAGTTCCCTTCATTTGTAGCAATGCAATAGTTTTATCCTGTGCTTCTTTCAGATCCTGCCGTATGCAAAAACTACACAGTATCAGCTCTGGAATATCTCTTGTGCTAAACAGACAGCAGATGTTCCCCTGAAATGTTGTCTACCAAATGGAGCTTTGAAAGCAATAAATTCTCTTCGTTTCTTTTCCAACTGAACCAAATGAAATAATAGACTCTCAATTATCTAACCAAGCCTGGAGTAAATACACGTATTTTTATACTTTTGTATAGATGTCATGCTTTAACCCCAGCCAGCCACTCATTCACTCACACCTAGGTGGGACGGGGAAGAGAATCAGAAGGGTAAAAGTGAGAAAATCTGTGGGTTGAGATAAACAGTTTAACAGGGAAAACCAAAGCTCTGCGTGCAAGCAAAGCAAAACAAGGAATTCATTCCCCATTTCCCATGAGCAGGCAGGGGTTCAGCCATCCCCAGGAAAGCAGGGCTCCATCATGCACAGTGGTTATTTCAAAATACAAATACCACCACTACAACTGTCCACCCTCTTTTTTTTCTTCCTCCATTTTTATATGGTGAGCATGGAGCAATAACACCATGTGGAATATCCCTTGGGTCATTTGGGGTCAGTTTTTCTGTCTATGTCCCCTCCCAAATCCTCATGCACCCCCAGCCTTCTCACCAGTGGGGTGGGGTGAAGAGCAAAAAAGCCTTGACTCTGTGTAAGAGCAGCTCAGCATTAATGAAAACATCTGTGTATTATCAACACAGTTTCCACCATAAATCCAAAACACAGCTTTGTACTAGCTGCTGTGAAGGAAAAACTCTATCCCACACAAAACCAGCACAAAAGAGTTTCCATCTGTTTGGATAAATCATGCAATTTCAGTATCTTCCTTTTGATAATTTTCACAGGTCTGGGCCACATCTACCATCCCTTCCTTAAAATAGACATAAATTACCTCACAAAAATTCCTTCATTTCATTATCCTCCCTCACTCTTAAGGAAAATCAGTTTTGTGCTTGAAGCTTTTGCAATGGCCAAGCAGACTACTTGAAACACACATCTAGCAAAATAACAATTTTTTTCCCCACTGTCTTTTTTGTGATGCATGTGTCACACAGCACCCAGTTGGCAACATTTTCTCTTGTGCACATCAGTGGTGTTCCCTCCTATGCAGACAAAACAGCTTCTCTACCACATCTCAGAGAGATATTTGTGCTACAAGCTGAACCTTTGCTGTATTTCATCTCTGTCACACAGTTTATTTTTGTCTTGATGTTAGCTGAGAACTTTATTGAACAGTCAGAAAGATATTTTTTCCCTCATTTTCCTCTATAGTCAAAACCAGCTCTTCCTCCACAGCTGCTTGAGCTGGCCTGAACAGTACACCCTGCTTTTCCTGCTCCCCTGGCAGTAGTGATGGCACTGAAGTTTGACTGTTTTCCCGTTTACAGTCACTCCTCCCGCTGCCTCGGGTCACACCTGCTGGGGAAGGGCCCTTCCTGGGAGATTTGGGCAGCTCATTGTGCTCTTCTGATGCATACATGTGAGCCCATCCCTTACTGTAGTAATTCTACCTGCAAAAGACATTTTTCATGGCTATACATCTACTGGTTGTCTTGGATATTCCTTGACTGCTTCCTTAACAAAGTTTGTTTTCATGAAGCTATTATTGTTTGGAAAACAAAAGTAATCAACCACTTATCTGGACTTCTCCTGTCTGTTGATATGAGACCTCCACAAAGCACCCATGCTCTTTATCTACCCTTTTCCTTCCTTCTAATAAGTTTAAAAAACTAAGAGGATTTTGTTAAGAACAGTGGTGGGGAAGTTTGTGCCCTTCTGCACGGCTCTGTTCTCTGCAGTGCTTCTGGTTAAAAATCCACAGGCTGCACTTCTTTGTCTTATTTACATGAAGGCCACAGTCTCTTTTTCCTTCTCTTACCACATTATTTTGATTTAGATACCTGCCGGTAATAGAAATTAACAGAAGAAAGGATGATCTACACTGACTTCTATTACAACCTTCCCAAAGAGTTCTGCCTGATCTGTGCTGCTCACTACATACCCAGAGAGTGACCAGGCTGTTAAAGCTTTATATCTCTTAAAGAAGCAATATACCTGTAGAGGGACTAACACACACCTGAGTAATGTGGTATTGACTTCTTGTCATTGGGATGGTTTATTAGATTGTCTGCAGCCACTACCCTTGGGCATCTTCAAATGTGAGTTTCTGAAGAGAAACTAGCTTGGGGATGCAGAGAGATGAGTTTGTGCTTCACAGGTGTCTTTTTTGCAAAGTTACAGGTGAAGCTGTATTGCTGTGTTCAAAAAATTAAAAGTGGAAAGTGTGCTTACACAAGCAAATGAAATAGAGACATGAAAAATGATCATGAACAACTGGTTTACGCTTTTGCAGGGATCACAGTGGGAGAGTATACCCATATGTCCTAATCACTGTTTAATGGATGGACAAGGTCAAAGAACACAATGCCTTGACAAAATATCAAAGGATTAAAAATGAAAAAGTTGAGAAATGTCATTTAAAAAGAGCGTTTGAATTTATGGGAAACAACCATGCGAAATATTAATAAAGTTAGCAGCGTCTCTTAAAACTGATGAGCACCTACTGGGATATTTCTGTGACACAACAAATTACTTTATCTGAAAAATATCCCACATAAAATCATCCAAACATTTTATTGCTGAAAAAAAAATAAAATTAAGGAGCACTTGCTGAGCTGTTGCTGCTTAGCTTGGCTACCTAAACTACCAGTCTACACTGTGTTCTCAGGGATGTTTGCCAAGTGGTTATTCAGAACACCTCAGATAAAAACTTGAGTCTTTTTTCACTGACTAACCAGTTATACTCTAAAAATTCATCTTTAACCACCTTCATGATGACTGATACTATTAAGTTATCAGTGGATTTATCACTGACATGTCTAACAAACTTAATTTCTCACCTTTTTTCTCCTCCAAGAAGGCACACCAGCTAATCATACAAATATATTTTGTTTTGAACTTCTTAATAAAGGTTGCAAAACAGAAATATGATCTCACTTTAAGGCTCTGAACTCTAATGTTGATTTGAGAAAGGTTCACTTTTCCCAGTAGCAGTGATTTTGGTTATATTGGAGCTGGCATGGCTTACGTGTGCAGGAAGCAGGCTGAGGCACCACCTTCTATCGTGTCAGGTAACATATTTCCATCTTTACAGCACTTTTTAGGCTTTCACTGCAAATCTGAGGGACTAGCAACTAACAGAGGAAAACTGCCACTCACAAAGAGGATGTAAGAATAATTAGAACTTCTTGATTGAAGGCAGCTGTTGGAAAGACCTGTCCTGGACTTCAGAGTGGCTAACACAGCCGCAAACCTGATAGGCAGGAAAGCCAGAAGTGTTCTGCATAAAACTTTGGAGAAAAAGGTGGCAGAAGGAGAAGCAGTGTGTGCTTGTGATGGAAAGCACTAAGAGCGGGTCAAACCCCAGTTCTGATCAGACAATTGAGATGTGGCATACTTTATAAGCCATAGCATCATGACTAGGGCGCTTAACATTCATACTCATTATCCAGAGAGACTACAGGGATTCAAAAAGCGAGGCAAATTGCATTTGTAACTGATTGTTGGGAAAACAGTGAAAGGAAGTGCATGGAATTAATATGCTTGAGAACAACAACATCAGCAGAAGTTACTGGATTCAAACCCCAAAATATGTGCTTGTATGTCCAGAAGATACTTAGGAGGAAAAAACCGAAACCAAACACAAAACCAAAGTTCATGATAAGCAAATAAATTACAAGCAATGCATGAAACAAATGATGGGAAAACTTGGTTATATTCTTCAAAGAAACGTTGCAACTAGGATAAATTTCCCCCCAATAGCCTCAGTGATGTTTCCTTGCAGATGACTTGCTCCTGGACAACATGCCTCCATCATACTAACGCTGCTCACAACTTGGCTAAGTCCAGGACTTTTCTAGCTTTAATGGGATCTTTACAAAAGAGTTTGAAATCTTTCTTCCTTCTTGCTACTTTATCGTTTTTTTAGAACCCCCCACCTAGCTTGGCCAACTGAGAAGTTTCCCTCGTGAATGGTGCACCATGATTGAGTTGTCAAAGTGAGGAGAACAGAGCGAGCTTGTTTGCTAGCAAAGAAAAGCCATAGGGAGACAGACTGCTTCTTAAAGCAACTAAATGATGATAACATTAAACCTCCAATATCTATAGGCCTGACTGAAAAAATACAGTTCCACTTCCTGAAGTGTCTTTGCCAGGACTCCAGGAATCATCTAAGAGTTCAAATGCAGCATGTTTTATCCAACTCAGTTACTAGCAGAGAGAGTTTTGTCTTGCACCTTTCAAGTCTTCTCCAGATTACTCATCTATTCTCATAAAACCAAGGAGTTTTAGTGTTACTAAATTGAACAGAGCACAGAAGCTATTGTAGCAACTTTATTTTACTTAAAGCAGTTTTGGCAATATATTGGGCATAATACTACACCCCAAGCTTTCTCTGACCATCTCATTTTGTAGGAGAGGGCAAAGCTAAGACAGTAGAAATCTATCCTGATGTCATACCACCATTAATATCTTTACTGCCAAGAGGGATTTCTTCACCTCATGGACCACCCCATCACCCAGGAGTGCTGGAATAGATGTTCCTAGGAGATTTTTCGGAGCAGCAATGTGGGCTGCTGACTCCTTAGAGAAAGAAAAGGGAGATAGAGCCAAAATTTGTATTTCCAGATCTGATCAGCTACCTAATACTGTTTTACGATCTGGCAATGATAACTTCATGGCAACACAAAGATAGCTGACAAGCAAAATTCCTCATTACAGTTGACTTCAAAGCTTTTTCAGTAAAATTACAGTTTTTGTGAAGTGTAAGTTAGTACAACATGCTAAACTAAGACACTTACTTACAATTCTCTGATATTGCTGACTATGGCCTGGACCTGCTTGTTTGCAGAAAAAAGGAGGCTGGTTGTGCTGTGCCTTGTGGGACCCTGGTGCACAGTTGTCTCTTTTCCCAGTGTCATCCTGCACCAGTCAAGCATATACTTCTACAACTCTCTGTGCAGGCGATGTGAAAGCATTTTGTGCCATACAAGTGGTTTACATCAAGGTACTCCCTGGGTTGGCTGGATTTCCATTAACCCCGTCCTCCTGAGAGCACAGCATGGCCTCTCAGTCACATTAGAGCTGAGTCTGCCATGAAAGCCTCCCAGCCAGACAAAAGGAGTCCAGGAAAAGCTGATACAGCTCTTTAAATACTAAAGAGATGTTGCCTAACATGTAGGGGGAAGGGGATATGAACTGCTAAATCCATCTCCCTGCCCTCACCTCAAGCAGACAGATGCATGAGATACCATTCCATCCACGCTATGCTAGGCACAAAAAACGTCTAGGAGGAAGAAAGAGCAGGTGTACATTAAGCATTTTTAGCTTTTATATCAAAATATGGCTCAATCAGTGTCATAAAGTGATTGTTTGGAAAAAAAAAAATCCTGATTTTACTGCAAAATTTCTCTTTGACATCAGTGGGTGTTTGCATGCTTATTTACATGGATTTGCATATTGCCACCTCCCAGCACAGCACACAATTCTCTTAAATCTTGATCATTGGGCATTTTAGCAACAAACCCTTACACCAAAGCACACAAAACCACCCAGGTTTACTCTTACTATCATAGGAATCTTCCTTCTTTTAAACTCCAACTACTGAACAGGGCATATTCAGCTCTATCAAGGGACCATACTGGACAAAAAAGCCCAGCAGCAGCGTAGCCTAGGCAGTGAACCAACAGTGGGTTTCTTGGATTCTGCTTAAGGAGTGCCAAGTGCCAGAACAGGAGAATATTATAACTGAGAAAAATCAAAGAACTTTCACTTGTAGAGAGTTGTTTCATTATTTCATAACTGGCAATATGTAGCATGTAATTATTGCCATATGTAAAATGCTACATTAATATATTTCTTTGTAGACTGTGTGAAGGACCCTTCTACGTGTCTTGAAAGAGTAGTCAAGAAAACACAGCTAATTATCTAATTTTTTAGAACTGAGCAAAAACTGGGAAGATGTAGTCCCCATGAATTACTGCATCACTATCAGCCAAAAAAGCCAGGGGCAAAACCAGATTGAATTTGCTTAATTAGGTCCAGATCCAGTGAAGTATATACATATCTCTAAAGCCAGCAAGGGAGCCTATGGACATCAAAAAACTTGAAATAACTGTGTTGAAAGAGAACATAAAGCTAAATATGACCTGGGTTTCAGTTTCTACATATGATTTCTCATATGCTTAGGATGATCTTCATGCTCAAGCATTTTGCACAATCGTTGCTTTGCCTCTTGTCAGAGAATTGCATAGTAGAAAGTTCTAGAAAACTGCCTTGAAGCTGATTAAGACCCCATTTCATTCCTTCTCATTTCTCACTCAGGTTTATAGGGAAAAAAAACAAATTTCAGCACTCCAGACTTTTGGAAACAGCATGTATGAAATTATAGATATAGGCACATTTAAAAATATGAAAAAATTACGATTCAAAGTATCCAGAATTTAGTTCAAAAACACTATGCAAGGAAAAAACTGCTTTCCAGGCAAAGTAGAAACAAGGTGTGTTATCAACTTGTGGGTGACACGTGGGTTTTAGAGATATTTCCTATCTGCACAGCTAGACAGTCCTTTTTTTTGTATTTTCTTGAGATAAGACATCCATCTGTCAGATCATTACAGGAATTATAAAAAAAAAAATAAAAAAAAAAATCTTTGCCAGTACCTATTATTTGACATATTGTAGATAAAAAGCAATTCTTGACCAGAGGGAATTCCCCAAATATGACAAAGCAGGATACAGCTCAGCTAAGGGGCAAAGTGCACTAACCTGTGAAGAAAGTCAAGACAACCCAAGTAACGCAGAGAGACAGAGCCACAAGAGAGGTAAGTGATACAGGAGAAAGCTCACAGGCCAGACACACACTGATTTAGACAGGTGACATAAATTGTACTTGACCTGCAACAAAATCATCATTAATTTCCACCTTCCATTCCAATCTAGTGACAACATTTTTACTTAAACAAAATGTTTCATCTTAATTGTCTTCTCAAGGTATTCCAATAATGTGATGTAAAAACTAATTCTAGAGTAAAAGATTGAGATTATAAAATGAGCAGTCTAAACAAAGAGCAAAGTAATCCCATAAATCTAATCCCATAAATATAATCTCATAAATCTAAGCCAAATTTAAAAGGTCAATGTTTTCAGATATGTCTAAACTTTGGGTACCTCCTGAGTCCAGAAACAAAAATGTTATTTTGCTCCTAGGAGACAAAAGTTTGAAGCCATCATATGTTTAGATAACTTATGTTAACAACTGAGACTGAGGGGACACAGCCATTCTGAATTTTGACCCTTTTGAAGATTGCAATTGTTTTGCAATACAATGTACTTTAACACACATCGAATTATTTTCTGGAATAAATAGCTCTTAGCTGATCAAGGCTGATCATCTCTGAGCCAAATAATAACTCATGATAAAATTACGGATGCACAAAAGACAATTTTGATTTTTTTCTCTCCAGGTATTTGCTCAGTTACTTCAATTTTCTTAAAGAGGTGAACATGTCTTTAAAGTGAAAGTGAACAGACTGAGCCAGCTTACGCTGCAGTAGCTATGACAACAGACTTTGAAATAAGTGTGGAAAAAGCTAGACCTGAATCTTAATTTCATTTAATTATTTTTTTCAGTCTACACTTCACATTCACTACTTTGCATTTTACTCTGAAATTCTACAGAAATTGTAATTTCTTGCTAACACTAAATGCACAGTATCTTCTGTAGCAGATTCTAGAGATCTTATCTGAGTTGGAAATGAAAATATTCAATGAATTAGTAGACAACTCATATTGTCTTCAGATGAATGTCAGTCTGCCTTCTGGGGAATATTCCTCACTCAAAGATGCTGGGATCAATGCAGACAGGCTTGTGTGAGAGATCTGACCATTAAGGAATGATCTTGCTGGTCAACCATTAGCAAACTGTATCATATTGTCTATTAGTGGTGAGATGTTCAAAATACCACCACAGGAGAGGTGGTAGAGTTAAAAGCCAGGTTTTCAGTGGATTCAGCAGCTGGGCTGGGGTGAGAAAGAAGAAACTTCAGTTCTAGAAGCTCTTCTTCTTTTCTTTCAGTCCTTCCCATCTTCCTTGCACTGTATACAGATTATATCCACAATCATGGATACTACTACCTTCACTAGACAGAAGATCTGGCTCCCTATTTATGTCTCCCTTCCCATTCCTCTATATTATCTCCAGCAGAAGGAGCAAATTTTTCCTCTTTCAACAAGCACAGCAGTTTAGAGATTGAAAGCACTTAAAAAAGAAAGGTAAAAAAAAAAAGAAGAGACACTGAAACCTTTACCGCTAACATCTCTTCTTACTCCACAAATGTTCCATCTGCCCTCTCTGTCTATTTTCTTTGAAAACATCCAGGACTTCACAGGAAAACTAAATCACTTTACAGCTGTGATTATACAGAAGAGGAGTCACTTAAACCTCTTTTAACATGACCCATGTCACTTGTGCTCCCAAAGCAAGTTATTGAGCTACAGCCACCCATGAGCTCCCACACCTGTCCAGGCTAGAGACATTATGCAGCACTTTCCCCCACTGTCCCCACTCAGCTCCTCTGGAGGCAGCTTCCCCCCAGCTCAGTGTGGTGGATTTTAGGGCACCACTGCAGAGTTTGGCACCAGGGCATGCAGGCAAAAAACACAGAAACAGATGGTCATCATGCTAATCATTGCTTATTAATTCCCTTAAGAACTCATTGTTGAGTAATCAACCCTCATAATTCTCCCAGAAAGACAAAAATGCATAACAAATGTAAAAAATATAAGTCATTCTTTTTCTTCAAGCCTGATACTGTCATTTTTTTTTCTCCTTAGCTCCCTCCAGTTTCTCAGTAAGGTGCCTGCTGCTGCGATGGGTGAAGAAAGACTGGTTGAGCAAGGACTGGAAGTAAGCAGCCTTAATCTGCATTCCTTTTTACTGGTGCATTGATTTTTAGACTTAGCTGTCTGACTGCTGGAAATCTGTGTGAGGACACCTCACGTGCAAGAAACTATAGATATATTCACAAGAGGAGGTCCAGGCCTTGGTCATCAGACACATCCACCCATTGAAGAATATCAGCTGGCCCATGTTCAAATACATTACTCATATTCCCTGATTTGTCCTCTTTTCAAACTGCAGCCCTCTCTCACACTCTTGTAGATTTGCCCTGCATTTCCAGTATCTTCAGCGTAAATGAAGCATTGCAGTGTCCCATCTATGACTTGCAGAGCTATGAACAGTTATAAGGTACTTACAGATTCCATCCACAGCTTCCAAGCAGCTGAAGACCATCATCACAATAAGTCTTTAGTCAGAAGACAAGACTCAGGATTTACTGACTGCAAAAAATGTAAAAGATACTTGTGTGACCCCTAAGGAAGAAGAGGTGTGACAAACACAAACCCAAGCACAGCCCCAGCTTACAAAGGCACCCTTTGCATTTCACTCAGGGAAACAGTGCTTGGAGGATGAGAGGTACTTAAAGATGTCCTACCCCCGGGCACAGCTGCCACCTCTTACTCTAATTTCCCACCTGGGAGTTGACAAGCAGCATTAACTCTTCAGTGCCTGGCTCAAGGAGAGTAGAGCAGGGTATGATGCTTGGAGGCCTCCTTGTTTCTGAGAACTTCTTGCCATTAAATTTGGAAATGCTCCCAGCATATCATTCTATCTGTGCTCTGCTTGCACCAATGATCTTTGATCTTTCTCTTCCACGCTCGACAGAATCAGGATGAAATGGCCTTGCCACATATTTTGGTCTTTCCAAGTACCTCTTAACAGCATCTTTGTTTCTGCATCCACTGTGCTCAGTACACAAAGAGTTCATTTGCTTTCTGATAAAGAGTATTGTGAAGTGCATGCACAGCTATTTTTAAATTCTTCCTCTTTAAATCAGATATGATTTTTTTTTGAAAACCTTTTTCCCTTGACTCCAGTGGACACTGAATGCTAGGGAAATAAAACAGAGCCACATTTTGTACTAGAGTTGGTATAGCCCTTCCATTCTTCTTCTCTCTAGCCACACAACAGCATTGAGAACCTTGTTTCAGTCTCTCATGTAGCAAATTTGAAAGTTATTCTGCTTTTTGTAATCATGGAATGAGTCACGGGCACTTGAAGTTCAATAAATCCCCAAAGGCAGCCAGCTTGGTTTATTTTCAGCACTGATGACCCACAGAGGGGAAATTAGTTTACTTTTTTGAGACATGGGAATTGGATTTTTTCCTCATTATCTGTAAACAATCCTCATAACCTAGGAGAGGGAAAAAGTTCATATTAAAAGGCAATGTTTATTAAAATATCAGCTTCTCCCTGTTGCAGAAGGATTATTAGCATCACTGACTTCCTTCTCTGTTCAAACAATCTGTTGACAGGTTTCACAGAGAAGGACTTTTGTGGTTGCTGCTCCTTGACAGTGAGAGTCTAGGAAGTTTATCCTTCATGTGAGAACAGTGTTGCAAAGAGAAAAAACCAAGGTGCTGAGTTTCCTGGTGAGGGGGGTGACAGAAGAATCCCCCACTCCAAATAAGGCCACTGAGTTTGACGTCTTCAGTAGTAGCATGAGATGAATTTCTTCCTTTCTAAGAATCAGTCTGATATAGCCCAGAGAAATGTGTTCTCAGAAAGAGAGGCATATTTGCTGGTGTACTTCATACATTGCATTACTATGCACAAATATAGACACAGTCTTAAAGGAAAAAAGGGAGGATGATGTGCTGGTCATGTACAGTGACATTTAGCAATAAGTGACACAGAAATGATACACTGAAATGGTGCAGAATGAGTATAAATTGGCTCATATTATGTCTTAAGTATTGCAGAAGGCTCCATATAGTGTATCACTGAGAAAAGTGTTTAGTTTATTTAAGCCTTACTGCACTATGTTTTTTTCTTTACTTATTTCTTGAATTTATAAACCTCAAAACAAATTCTGATTTTCAGTGCAGAGATTTAGAATTCAGGCTACAGAAGCCAATTTAGTACTTAAGATGTAAAAATAGTTCTGTCTAAAAAGAGATACTTTATTTGTTTCTAAGGAGAAAGTGAAAAAGAATTAAAGTGGGCTTGGGTTTTATTTTTAAGAGAAAAATGAGTGAGAGACTACATTTATTTAAATCTTTAAAAACTTATGTCTCTTCCACGGATTTCATTTTATTTTCATAGTATGAAAATGTATCCTTCTCTTTTTTCCTCCCAGTTTTCCCCAGGGCAGACACTTAAGCAAAGATACTTTTTAATAAATCTACCTGTATATTTTCTCAATCTATTGTTTAATCCCTGTTTCTTCACAACGTTTGATGAAAAACTTCTGCTTTCCTGAGAGCAAATCGTTCAGTCAAAGTTCCATTTTTAATTGCTGAATATTAGAAACACTTCTGTGCACCCTAGTTTTTAAGGGTGGCTTCCTTATTTTCAGCTCCCCTTCTGCTTCTACCCATTGTCATTCTGATTGCCATCCAAGTACGATTTTAAACCTCCTGGTGTGACAAAAACAAAGACAATAAAAGACTTTCTAAGAGTCATTTAAGGATATACAGGTGCTTTACCAATCCCTGACTTCCTTTCTAGGAATGTCTGCTTTCCTTTGATACTCCCTTGCTTGACAAGTTTGTGATGATAAGGTCCCACACACACAGATCCATGTTCCCTCCATCAGTCATCAGATGACTGCCATTTTCTGGGTATTTTAGGTATTTTTTTTTTTAAATCGAGTCCCTCAACCACTGTTGACATGTGCTTTTTTTCTCTGTACCATAGTCACTCAGAAAAGGTGTCAAACCCCTTTCTGTATAGAACAGAGTTTACAGGGATATCCTTTAATTTTCCTGGATATTTACATAGCACATAGCATGAACCTTTTCCATTTTGATACTTTAAACTCTAGACTCAGTATGTTGTGAACTGCGAAATAACTGTGAAGTTGTGATTTATGCTACTGCACTTTAGGCTTCAGACCCACCTGTGCTCTTCTGTAACATGTCAGAAAAGACCTAACATGGGATAGTCAAAGTTTTCTCCTCTCAGAACTGTTTAATTTCTGGAAACCCACACACTTAACTGCTCTAAATGGCCATAGAGAGCTCCACCAGCCCTGACTCACACTTTTCAGAGTGCTGTAGACACAAGCTTCAGGTAATTTATAGTGAATAAAGAACCTGCAATACGCAAGGAGGGGAAAGAAAGATGGCTTTGAGAACACCCGGCTGCTTTGTGCTGGCTTTGCACTGCATCATATACCCAGTGAGTGCTAAACATAACAGAAACATTTTAAGTCTTGGCAGAAAAACCTGCTATGTCTTCCTAAGAACAGTTGGGTCATTAGTGGCCATTCAGTCAGACAGACCGTGGCTGTCTCAGAGCTATTAGGTAGATGGGGAGAGGCTGGTGGTGAGAAAATGTTGTGCTGGAGGATCTCAGTGAGCAATTACTGGGCTCAGCTGTGTGCAGAAAGACAGCCCTCGCTGCAGGGCTGATAGGCGGGTGGAAGCCAAAAGGGAAATCAGCACTTCATAAAAGTTAATGACCAAAGATATACTTCTTATGAGTCCTGACCATAGCAGGATTCAAGTGCAAAGCACAATGCTATTTCCTCCTCCATTGCTCCCTCTTGTTTTGGACCAGTCTCCCTCTCTTGTTTTGTTGTTGTTACTGCTGGTTTTTAAGATATACCTTTGTGAGAAAGCCCTGATTAAATCATCCACCATCATTTTCTTCCCTCTCGTTATCAGATCTGACTCAGGTAGGCCATCCATTTTCTTTTCTACTTTCCCAAAGGTAATATCTCAAGTGAGATTAAATACCCTCTTCCAGATGGCCCATTTTTGGTAAAAAAATTAATCCATGAAGCCAAGCACTGGCAGATCCCGAAATCCTGCACAGAGAGAGGAACTGACATTCTGAGTATTAGCCCTTCTGACTATTACTATTATATTTTCTGTACTGACATTATTCCAGATAAAGCTGACTGCCAAGTACTAAGTGTAGTTTCATATCTCCCAAAGTTTGCAGTGTAATGTTTCAGCATTTTATTGAGTATTTTATTATTATTACTACGGTTTAAATTATTAATAAATTATCATATTTAAGAAAAAATATTAAATATATAATTGAAAAGAGATTGTGTTTTTTTCTACTGACTGGAAACAGGAGAAGATAGTAATATGCAAAATGCAGCTTTCAGCCCTGTGGCACTGAAGTATATATGTATATATGTATGCTGGCCAAAACTAACTGTGAACACTAAATAACAGTCTAACAATAACAAACGTAAATATCTGAATTTCTTAAAATAATAACCTTCTCATAATAATTTTTTTTTCTTTCCTTTTCACCTACATATATGTCCCTCTATTCTACCTCTTTCTGCTTTTCTATTCTGTAACCAGCTCTGCAAACACAGTACAGGTTTTCTACTACATTTTCTAAGTTCATACAAGTGGAAAAGGCGTGTGAGATGTTACAGTGCTTGTTTTCAAACACTGGGACAAACACACAGATTGTGCATTGGAGAGGAGGGGTTAACACTGAGGACATTGTGCCCTGCCAGAAGGGCCCAAAACACCTTCACAACTAGAAGCACCATGATCTACACAACACAGCCCTGAACTCATTGGGTCTTTTTGCCGGTTTAAAAAATTGGAGTTTTAGTCCAAACTCTGTGTAATTCACTGTGATCACAGGCTAAATATTTCCTGTTTTCTATTTTACCAGTTGTTAAGAATACATAAAGATGCCTCTGATTTTCAAGGGGGGATTCATTGACATTAATGTTCGGTTTTGATGATTAGGGTGAATGGCACAGGGCAGGAAGAAACCCAAGGAAAAAGTCACTTGTAACTATGGTGCTGTAAAGAAAGCTCTGGGATACATAAGCAAGAGAAAAATCTAAAAATGAAATAATTCCAACAGAGCTTGTAAGGTACAGAATAAATATGAGTACACTTTAAGTATTCTGTCTTATCAAAACTGCATTTATGATGGAATAAAAAATTATTGCATTGCTAAAGGAACACTCATAACTGTGAAGAAAAAATGTTGAATTATTATGGCAAACTACACAGCAAGACAGCATTTATGGCTCCACTCAGGGCAGACTGCTCAGTCAGGATTTTTTCACATATATTATCATATAAACCTCCTGTGCCACACGCAGTTTTGCAGAGTTCAGGTGACGAAAGAGCAAGAGGGAGATAACTTTACCTATTGTTGTGGAAACCTATTTATCATCCTTGTCTAGAATTATTGTCTTTTTACTTGAGTTGAAAAAGTTTTCATTAACTCCACAGCATCTTCCCTTCACCCCAAAGTTCCTTTCTTCATACGTGCATGTACACCATTACTATTGGAAGATGTGCTTTTACAAATTGTACTACCAAGGTTGCTACTACCAATTTTCCATCACTGGGCAGCACTGGATTATCAGATCAAAATAAATTATAATAGCTCAGGACCATCCCAAAATTCAAACCCCTTTGTCTGACTATTTCTGGGACAATTCATAAGCTCAGTGGACTGCAAATTAAATATTTTATGGCAGTTATATGATTAACTCATGTTGGTTTTGAGGGTTTATGGGCAATATGATCAGAACTATCTTTGTCCTTTTCAAGTAGATGCATCCTCTTGGTCTCCACCTACGGTTTCCTTTGCTACAGGTTCAGCAGTAGGATAACAAATCCCAGTCTTGACTAGGAAAGGGAAAGAGAAGAAGGGAAAGGAAAAAGACCATCTAAAGTTTGCTGAGATCTTGAGCTGCTACTCTGCCTCCAAACATATACATTTCCATGGCAATACCAAGGGAAGGTACAGCATCTGTGCTGCAAACCTCGCTTGGAGACAGCTTTTGAAACATCAGAATTTTTTGTGGGTGCAGATGATATTGAACATATGGTGTTTGAAAGAGTGGCCAACATTGCAAAAGCCTTTGAAATCATCTGATGTTTTGTTTCCCAACCCTCAGCTTTTAAGTCTGTCATATTTTCCTAGTAGAAATATAGTGACCCATTTATGGCAACAGCTGCACATTCAACTTGTCACTGGTGATGTCACTTATCATAGGGAAAAGGAAAGATTCAAGAATACAATGATGAACCTAAATGTGAGGGGGGGGGAAGCAGTGCTCATACTTCATTGTATGGCCTGGATTATCTTCTCATAACATGTAAAGATTACTTTGTAGTCATATGTTGACTCTGCATGTTCATGTTACGTACGCAAGTGGAGCAAAAGTCCTTTCTCATCCGTAAGTACAGTGTTCTAGATATTTCAGGCAGAGAGCACAACACTTCATTGATGTGAAATGTCAGTCTGAACTGGGAAATGCCATGAAGCATGAAGTGATGAATTACCTTCATTTTTGCCAGGCTTCATAATATACAGTGGCTTCACATTACACTGTTTTAACTTGCACCTGTGTTATTAATTTCATTAGGAAACATCTAAAAAGTAAAGCCTTAAAAAAATAGGTCTGGCCTATTTCCCTCCCTCTTAAATTTTGTGCAGTTTTTCTCAACCTTACATTTCAGCAAAAACTATTCTTTCTCAACTCATGCATTATGCAGTTCCTAACTCTCTCCATGCATCATCTGTCTCACACTGAGGGACTGTAGTTGAGACAACTGCATCATACCACAAAATGTGATTTTCTGCTATTAATTATGTGGTAAAAACTACTCTGGAATAGTTTAATTCCCTGGCATTTTCTGGGCATCTCCTTGTTTGTGAATTCAGGCTTCCAAAGCCTGTCTGTATAAAAAAAAAGTCCTGATCTCAAGGTACAAAATTTCAGGTTTGAAAAGTCTATAAACTTCTGCTTTGGTCTGTACTGAAAACATGAACATCGGTACTTTTGGGCATCAGACTTTCAGTGCTGACCTTACATGTCATGAGACACTAATCCAAAACCACATTAAACTGATCATTCAGATGAGTAACTAATAATTTATTCATAAGTTGGCAAAGAGACATCCTTCATATTTCATATGTGTCTGTCTGTGCTCTGTAACTAGGCAAAGAAGGAAGTTCAGCCTGTATATCTTTTTCTGATTGCTTTCACCTGCATTACAGCCAGACCTGTTAAGAGTAGATATGGGACACTTCTCAGTTTCTACTCACATCTCTGCAGTTGCAAGTCATTCAAATTAGTTTACATTTGTGATTGTAATAGCTGGTAGAGAGTGAGAAACTGCTGTGCACTGAGAGACTTCCACAGGATGCACACAAATTGTATCAGACAGGAACAGATTAAAAGAATAGCATTCAGGATTCCAGCTTTGAAAAAGGATGTAAAAGCTAGTGAAGAGTGATAAGATTATTCATTGAAAACTTTCTTACAATCAGCTCATAGGATGTCCATTGCTGAGGGGAGTGTATACTCATTTGTGGCCTTCAAGTGCTTCTGAAGTGTTTCAGGAAAAAAAAAAACAAAATAAAGAAAAGCTAATTAAAAAAGAAAAGTTTTCAAATACTTAAGGAGAGAATGTACCTTTGTATTTGGAATAGATGTACATGAAAATGTCAAGAACTCAACCCCATGGCAAGGGTCTTCAAAATCTTCTACGAGGAAGAAACTCTTCTCTTTGGTTCCCTGAATTCTGAAGGATGGTTTCTATACTTCATGCAATCAGGTCAGTAAGTGGAGATAAGAAGTCAGCAAGGGAGAACACGGGGCATTTTCATATTTGGCCAAGCTTTATAGCTTATATAGCTTATCACTGAGTTAATTGATTTGTAAGTGATATTTCAAGCTGGTCTATGTTGCCTGATTGATAGCACTATGTATCTGTCCTGAGCACGAGCTGCATGTGGCAAACTGGCGAGTACTCCCTAACCACAGCTGAGGAAACTTGTTGCAGAGGCAGCCTAGGTGGAAAATTTAATTTAGAAATGGTAGAGGAACTAGAGAGTGTCACAGCCCCACTCATATGCTTCTGCCTTCTATATTCATTTCTTGGCTTTTGGATTGAGATTTCCAATAAAGATGACAAGCACAAAAATATTTTCTCTTCTCTATCATGAACATCTGCTTATTGAGAACTGTTTGATGCCATAAAACCCTTTTATTACAGATTTCTGCCTGATAATATGATATTAATTTCATCAGCCATAGCCAGTAGTTCAAATAGTGATTTAATTTTTATTTGCAACAAAGAAATCCACCACTAATAAGCAGCAGAGAGAGGGCTCCGGTGCGTTGCTGGAACTTTTGCTCTCCATAAACACACTGATGGGCACGCACGAAATGTATGAGTACAATAAACATATATGAAGGTACAAACACACTGATGTATGTGCATACATGTCAACATATATGCACGCTGGAAGAGCTGTACTGAGGATGTCTCTGTGGAACAGAGCAATCAGATATACAGGCTGAACTTTACAAAAGTTTACATTCCTGCCTTGTAATGTTGTGGGTTTTTTATTCTAGAGAACTTACATTTCAAAGTCAAAGGTGGAAAAAAAAATAGAAGAAATAATAGGATTATTATAGCGTCTGAAAAGCACTTTCTCCTGCAACACTTTTGCAGCCAAAATGATACTAAAGGGATTGAAGTAACCTTAGCAGTGCTCCATAGCAACACCAATCTTCCCTCCTTCTTTCTCCCAGCCAAGCAGTGAGACTGTCTTGGGTATTGTCTCACCTATTCGATAACACAGCCAGGGAATGAAAAGGGTGAGGAAAACTCTCCAAAAGTAGAGTAGGAAAGATTAAAAATGTTATCAAAAGGAACAGAAGCATTTCTGGGGGGTGGGAAATCAGCAAAGACAGAGACTGAGGTTGCAGCTGCACACCTTTACTCATGACAGCCTCACAAGACTGTGCAGCATTACCTTTTCTTTCCAAGTTATTCAGCTGGGGAAGTTATACTTTAAGGTATGTTTGATGTCCAAAACATCCTTTACATATACATATTCCTTTATATCTTGACATACATATACTGTGGGTTTTCCTCCATTTCCCATTTCCATTTTATTCAAGTTAGAGTTTAACGTGGCTTTTGAGCTGAGAAAATTGATGGGTAGAAAATTACACAAAACAGAGGGGATATGGCTGCAAACGAGGGGGGGATCATCAAATCCTCCTCTGAACTCCCACAAAACTGAAGGCAGCTACAAGAAGGCAGCAATTTTCATAACTACAATGTGGAGGCAGTTGTTTCTTGTGTTGCTGTGAAGCAACAGCAAAAGAAAACAAAAGAATGTTTCATCTATGCATTTTAGGGATCTCTAACTATGCCTTTGTGGAAACTGCAGATTGGTTTCCTTGTGCTACTGAAATGAACCCAAGATCTTGTGCGACATTTCAAATAACGAGAACAATATATTTCTCCATTACTTTACTTACTTTAAGCACATGTGTTTTGTAGTTAATGTAGTTCCTGGTGTTATGAGAGAGCAATGAAAATGAAATCCATGCTTAATGCACTGAACTTTGACAACAGCAGCTGCAACTCAAAATTAAAATCCACTGCTCTGCTTTGCTCTAAGGGTCTGAACCAGCTTTGAGGAAGTGCTGCAGCGCACTGTGGATGAGGATTTCTGAAATGAAAAACGCCTGAACGACTGCCCAAAGGACAGATCAAATGACCAAAAGCAAACAGTGATGTGCTAGGCTGTTTGCTGAATACCCAGGTGAAATCAGACTAAACCCATAAGCCTTGGAAATTTCAAGACAAAAGAGAGATACTGAATTTTTATCATCTGCTGCAAGGCACTAATCATGGAGATAAAAGACTCATTTAGACTGGATGACTTGACCCAAAAGCCAGAGGAGGCATTGAAGGGAATGAGGTTTCTGCTGTTGGTCTCAGAGCACTTTAGATCTGGCCAGAAGACATATACACTGCAGTTTTTGATTAAGTTGTTTTGGAGGGTAGAGAGGGTGTATTTTGGGTTTTGGGGGAGGGGTTTTTTTGTTTATGTTCTTTTTCAGACAGCAACATTGTACTGAGCATTTGTCATTTTTCTTGGGGATCTGATGATGTCCTTTAGGTGTTTAACTGTGTTTTATAATGACCCAATATATTCAGGTTTTGTTCATTTGTTTTCCCCTTATGTCATCAAGGACCTGCTTCGGATTTCTGGTTGAAGCAGGAATTATGGAAAACCCAGGCAGCCTCTGAAGGAGGGTTGATTAGAACAGCCTCTGCTGAGTGCCTAGCACATGGTCAGCCTCAGCTGCACCCTGGCTGAGCAAGGTGAAATTCTCTCCAGTGACTTCATTTAAGTATCTACAATAGGGATAGTGGGAGAAAAATCCAAGGATGGAAGGGTGTGCAGACACTATGATCTTAAAAAGATTATGAATGAGGACTGACAGAAAGACTTGCTGGTGCCATACTTGACTGCTCCCAGGGGATGGTATCTGTAGCAGCCAGAACTCACCACTCAAAACTGGAGTCTTCCTGCTGCCTGTCCAGAAGAGGAAGTTTTTAATCATGCACAGGCCCATTCGTTTATCCCAGAGGGATAAATGGCAGGTAGGGAAATAATACGGCCCTACTGGGTCTGAAAATTGACATGTAAAGTTAGTCACTTAAAATGAAAGAAAGTGACAAGCTGAATTACCTTCCCATGATGTAAAAGGTTATTGATTCAGTGAAATAATACAGTCACATTTCTGAATGTGCTTCTTATTATATGTTAATCGCAATAATGTAAATATCTTGCAGATCTTTGTGTGCCATCCACCATTCATTTTCAATGAGGAACAGAAGTAGCAGGAGTCAATAGGTCTGACTCTGCAAGCTTTCTTTCTTTTTGCAGTTAACTTCCCGTGTATTGAAATGCTCTGAATACAGATTGAGTTGCTTTGTTCGATATTTATTATTGTTCCACCTGCGTTGAAATGAGAACAGCTCTGGCTTTGATAAATAGATTCAAAGGCAGTCAAAATTCATTGTACCTCTTTTAAATGCTTTTGTGTCCTCTGCTGGAGTTCTTTTTGATAATCTCTTCTGACAAGGCTTCTCTTGAATCAAAATAGATATATTTCTTGCTTTCATAGGACATCAGTGCAAACCCTTTCATTGATCCAGATTGTCCTATGTCACATATAGGTCCAACTTTTTGGGCAGCCAAAGTCTGTTTCTCTTTCCCACATTGAGAGATGTGGTACTCTTTCTTAAATCAGTGAGGCCATACACATGATAACTGATGGCTAATTAAAAATAAAGGTGTCAGGATCTGACAGTAGAACTTCACTAGCTTTCCAAAGCATACCAAAGAACATTCATTATCACAGTATGAGGCATCATAAATAATTAGTGCTAAATCCACTTGCCAAGTGAACAATCAGTATGACTTTGTATTGTGATCAACTTGCCTGTTTATTTCATTACTGTGCTCATTTGCAAGCTCAATATTTTGCCAATTCTGCCATTCACACTAGTTGTCCCAGCATTTTTGCGATGAAAGAAAAAGCCACTAGGATTGTCTTGCTATTCTCTTAAATCGCAACACCAACGAGCTATAAATATTTCATCACACAATAATAGCACAGTCTTGATTTAACTCATCCTTGAGCCACTGCACCAAGAATATCTCTCTCCAGTTTTTTTTAAATTTGCTTATGAGGGTAGAATAATATTACAAACTGCAGTTGTAAAATAAGGCAATATTAAGCATAAGGTCGATGCACAACTCAAAAAAAACAAAAGAAATGGAGTTCAAAGATATGCATTATGTGTATAAAGTACTTCTTCAAGAATTCATGTTTGTGCCTTTTCCCTCTTCCTTTTACTCATGTACTGAATGAGGACGTTTTTTCTCCCAAGAGGAGAACAGAGTGTACGGGAAAAGAGCACTGAAATGACTAACTTACATACACACACAGAGTTTTTACGTAAAGAATGCGTTTAAATTTAGTTCCAAGATCATCCTTGTCAGCAGCTCATGATGTAACTCGCTGCATAATGAAAGAGGAGCAACATTAGTTTATAGTGATTTAGTTTTTGTTCCATAATTAAGTTTTGATGCCTGGTGCTCCAGGGCAATGCAACAAGACACGCCTAAGCGGTGATATGAGTACTATGAAAATTTAAACTCAGGCACACACCAAGAAGCTGGAAACAGCAGAACATGAAGTGTCTAAGGCATCCAAAGAGCAAACAAATGAACAAAATAATCCACTCATTCTATTATGCCTACTTTCCTTCCTCCTTCTGCAAATCTCATACACCTGTGCCTGAGAGACACCTCCTGCTTTCACCTTCGCTTCAGGTTTAATACAGATATGTCTCTTGGACAATCCTATTTATTAAAACTTGTTGCTGACAGTTCAGCTAACTAGAGTCCCTTGATATAGCCACAGGACAGGAAAACAGAGCTGCAGCCCAGGTGTTCAGGGTACAGAAATGGCTTGCTCACCCTTGCCCTGCACAGCATAAAGGGTTTGCCTGTGTGATTCAGCTGCTGCCAATTTGAGTAAGTGGCTAAGAGCAGTCCATCCTTGCTGTGCTATTTCCTAAATAATCCACAAGCTAGCCAGAAATTTTCCCCTTCCTTTTTTGTTTTTTTTTTTTTTAATGAAAAGAGATGTATTGCACCCAGCAGAAATGGGAAATATCAATTATAATAAAATTCCTAATACAGGAGGGAGAAAAACAGTGAAAGCATTTTAAAAGTGTTGAAAGATTCCAATTAATTTTCCATTACAGAATTGCTCATTGTTTTGAAATTGTACAGAATGAGAATAGAAGGTAACAAAATTATCACAGCAGCATAATTGAGTTTACAAGGATTCTTAATTTTTTTTTTTAACCTTCTTAACATTTGTGGATGGGGAGGAAATGTAAATAGTCTAAAATATTTTCAGAGGCTCCCTTTGGCTCCGTATCTGAGCAACTGGCAAGAGGCTGCCTGGCTATATTTCCTAAGGAAACACTGAAGTGACAGTTCCATAGCAGACCCCAACTGATCCCAAGTTTTCATTAGACCGAGTAAAAGACAGGGCTGTTAACAGCACATGCTGCATTGAAGGGAAGCAGGACACAGACACATGCCACTGGGCAGCATCACCCAACTGAGGGTAATTTGGGGCTACAAAAACATGCCAGAGCTCAGCACAGTCACGTATGAAAGGCTGCAGACTCCCTGCCCCAGAAGAAGCAGGTAGATGTTGACAACAAGAAATTTGGGAAAGAGCTGGCTCTCCCACTGCAGCCCAAGTCCTGGGTTTGGACCACCCACTCCTAGTCTGCCTGAGTGAGCATCAGGCCTTGCCCCTGATTTGGGACTGTGGCACTTTATGCTCAGAGTGGGAAACTATGGTTACACCCTTGAAAGCCAGATGCTTTGAAGCCAACAGAAGTAGTCCTGATGGAGTTTCTGAGTCAGCTAATATAATTCACCAGGTTCCGCAGAAAACTAAATAACAGGATAACAGGTTTTTGTGTCAGAGAGAGACTACAGGGAGCTTGGTTGTCGTCTACAGAAATTCATGGGAGAGATTGTGTTCCTGTTCAGTAGTTCATTTTCAGAAGGTGATTTAGCCACTTGTTTTATTCAATTTAAAATTGTCAGCCTGTTTTTCATAAGAGAATATAGATTACAGAGCCTAAGAAACTGTCTTTTTATTCTTCACAATGGCTTCAAGCAGGTCCTCCAGTACTCCAACTAGACTGGGCAGTTTCCCTCAGCTCCGTGCCTGTGGTCTCCATGGGGAGATACATCATAGAGAGAAATCAAAATTTACTGCAAGATTAAAGGCAGTGGAGATCAGAGCAAGTTGCAAGGAATCACTGTGCATTAGATTAATGCTCAGACCAATGCTGCTTTGAATTCCTCTCCAGTTTCACAGATTATCAGGGAACAGTGGTCAAGTTAAAAACAAGGCCATTTCTTCTCATAAGCAATCACGCTTGGCTGGAACTTGTTCTGTCACTGTCTGCACTAATCAGTCACTTCAAAGTTTACCTGGCACCCTCTGGGGCTGCCCCCCGCACATAGCCTCTCCTTGCCCTCCCATTTTAACTTCTTCACAACTTCTTAGACTGGTAGGAGAGAGCTTAGAGGGACAACTCACTAGACGCAGAGCAGGAACCTAGAGAGTATAAGGCTAAATCCAAGCACAGTGGAAGATTTCTTCTGTGAGCTTGCCATTCTACTTTGTTTCTCAAGGTAGATTTCTCTCTGCATTAACAGAGGCAATAGCCTTCAGCTCTGCTCCCTTCCTTTTTTCTCTTCTTGTGCAATGAAGAAAAACTAACCCAAGCTTAGTGGTAAGAGAGGGTATAGATTTTAACTACTGCATTTCTCCTATAGAATTTTGATAACTCCTTTGCTAACAGAGCTGGTAGAAAAGAGAATGAGAGAGGGGAGGACATTCTCTTCTTGCTCCTTTTCTTCTTCACTACTTTGAAAGTTTTGAATATTTTCACATAACTACAGAACTAACAAAAATGAGAAGGAAAATGCCTTTTGAAACACAAAAATTCAATATTAGAAATGTGATGACAAGACACAAATGTAACTGATTGAAAAGGTTTGCTGAACAGGGAACATAGGAACAGGGAACAGCTGTCGTACAGCTCCTGCACGGAAAGAATGAAGAAAGCAAAAGGAGGAGGCTATGGGGAGACAGAGCAGCAGATAGACTGAGATTCTTTTAATTGAAAATTGAATCCAGCTTCATTCATTATATATTTTTTGTGAAACAGTGGAATTAAAAAGAAAAGGTTTCAATGAAACGTGGCACTTCCAGCTTGCTCAAGAATATCACAAAAGCCCTTATTCAGCTTCCCTTAAGCCAAGAGAAACATGTCTTTTCTGGTTCAATTTTCAGCTCTTTGAAGCAGAAACTCACTCTTTTATGTGTCCCTACATTGCCAGTGCAATAGGTTTCCTGTCTCAGCAGGGGCTTCTAAGTGCTATTGTAATAAAATTGATTAATCATAATTTTTAATGAACTCCTTAATATTTTCAGTATCATCCTTGACTAAAAAATATATGCAGGCTGAAAAGACATGAAAGTTTAATTTAGAATACAGTAAAGAGAACTTTTTGCTATAAGAAAATCTAACTCAAAAGGTAGTAAAAAATGCTGTTCATGCTAAGCAGATGCAGAAGGAGTAACAAACAGAAACAAAACAGAAATCTGGCCTTGAAATCTATTTGTAGCCAAAAAATTAAGTGTGAGATGGGTGAGATATGCAGTAGCATGTAGGGATGCTATTTATGACTTTAAAAAGAGCGAACTGTAGTGTTATCTAGCTCCATCTTCATGGAAATGAAGGGCCACTCAGAGATAGACGTGTAAATCTTCCTGATGTGATTCCTCCCCACTCTTTTGCAAAGTAGCACTTAATATTGACTTCTGCACTACTATCATATAAACCCTGTGATAGCCGTGGAAATGAAAGGGCCAGCTCACATCTATTGCTGGCACTGGTTCAGGTTGCAAATGTGGGTGGACACAGCTGCATCAGTCAATAAATGTTTTTAAGGCTTATTTTTCACAGCAGGAGCAGAAATGAAAGATAAGATTCAATTGTACGTGTCGACAGCCTGGGAGAAGTGCCAGTATGCCATAACCCCATGTACCAGCCCAGCCCTTTTACTCTCTAAAGTACAATTACTGTAAATTGGTTCAGAGCCTGGCAAACATACGAAGGGCACACATGTGCCTCTCTGTAAATATGCATATAAAGTACACATAAATGACCCTGGTTTTCTTTTTCTCTCTGGTAAAAATAATTTAAAAGCCTTAATGTGAACTATCCTTTTTTCCTCAGCTAGGGCAGATTTCTTTCTATCTGAGACAGTTTCTCTAGGCTTTCCTCCAAGTCAGTGAAGAACACAAATATGAGCAGAAGGGGCTCATCTCTCCCCGTGGGAAACACGTGAAGCTTAGGCCCTTCCCATTTCTCTCCATTAGCTACAGTCCATCCTAGGCAGGTAGCTGAAGCCCACACATCTTACATTTGTTGGATTAAATGCTTGTTATTTGGATGCCTAATGCCATTTGATTTGAATCTTTATATAACTGCCTATCAAAGAACCACAAGTATATCTAAAAATGTTAGTTCTATATAGAAAGAACTGCCAATTTTAAAGTCTATTTTCTGTGGCAATTTTGCAACCAGAAGTATTAGGTCCATTGAACTATACAAACATTTGCCTTTGTAATTTAGAGTTATAAAACACAATAAAACTTATAATATATAAATAGATAAGAATTTAATCTTCTGTATCCCTGACATAAAGCAAAACATGTTATAGAATGATAGAATACCTGGTTGGAAGGGATCTCAAGGATCACATGGTCCAACCTTTCTTGGCAAAAGCAGGGTATAGACAAGATGGCTCAGTATTCTGTCCAGGCAAATCTTCGAAGGGTCCAACACTGGGGAATCCATCACTTCCCTGGGCAGTTCATTCCAAAGGTGGATTCTCATTATGAAAATTTTACTTTTGAGTACAATCAGAATCTACCCAGGAGTAACTTGTGCCCATTACTTTTCATCTTTTCCTTTTACACTCCTTGTAAAAAGGGAGACTCCATCTCTTTCGTAGTCACCCTTTAAACACCGGAACATGGTGATAAGGTCTCCCCTAAGCCTTCTTTTCTCAAGGCTAAACAAAACTATCATTCTTTCCTCCTATGGCAGGTTTCCCAGTCCTTTGATCCTCTTTGTGGCCTTTCTCTGGACCCTCTCCAGCCTGCCCACATCTTTTTAATATAGCAGGAACTAAAACTGAGGACAATATTCCAGATGTGTCCTGGCAAGCACTGAGTAGAACAGGGTAATGACTCTTGCATCTCTGCTGGTGATGCCCTTGTTGATGCAGCCCAGCATCCTGCTGCTTTGCTTTGCCTCAGCAGCACACTGCTCATTCTTACCAACCTTGTACCCCAGCTCCCTTCCCACAGACCTGCTCCCCAGCTGAGTAGATTCCAGCCTGTTGTACACTCCTGGGTTATGTTTTCCCAGGTGTAAGGCCTTATGCTTGTCCCTGTTGAACTTTATAAGGTTCTTGTTAGCCCATTCCCCCAGCCTATCCAGGTCTCTCTGCAGGGTGGCTTTCCCTTCTGAAATGTCCACTTAACCACCCAGTTTGGTGTCATTGGCAAACTTCATCAGGGTACACTTGATCCCAACTTCCACATCTCTTATGATGACACTTAACAGTGTTGGGCCAAATATGGATTCCTGAAGGCCTCCACTTGTGACAAGCTGCCAGTTTTCCTTCTGTTTCTGCTCCTAATACCTGAAGAAACCCTTTGTTGCAGTTTTTGATCCCTCTGGCCGATTTCAATTTGAGCTGAGCTTTTGCATTTCTCACTGCATCTCTGCACACCCTAGCAATGCCCTTGTAGTTCTCAACATCTATTCATCTGGTTTTCCATCCCTGTTACTCACCTCTTTTGGTACTGAGCACATTCAGAATCCTGCAGTTCAGCCACGCTGCTGAACAGAAAATCCCATATGTGAATGAATATGAGGAAGCTTTTTTCCCTGCAAATTATTTCTCAGAAATGTCAGCTGTGTGATAAAGCTGTGGGATTAATTAATTTAGCACGCATCTGTAATTGCCTTATTGCAATCCTTCTCTCCCAGGACTAAAGCTAAAGCTCCCAGCCTCGAAGCATCTTCAAACAGCAGCTTTTTCCTAATCATAGCATGCCACAAATTTATTGTCTTACCTTCAACACATAAGGAATTTTTGTACCTGTTATATAGAGGTACTATATTTATGGGCAGCCTACAAGTCTGCGTAGATATTGCCACTACTTTACAGTAGAAACCACTTTAAAATGTAGTTGCTTTTTCCCATTAATGCTGAGTACCACTGGGAAGTTAAGTGCAAGACATAATTTGGATATACAGGTGTATACCATTCCTATGCAACAGCTAAATCAGATTTTAAATAAAGAGACACCACTGGATCAGATAATAATCTCACCTAATTTAGTCAAGTTAACCTTTTAGAGAGTCCAGTTATCATATTCAGCTGAGCAATGTCTCCTCCAAACCATCCAGATCTTGGTTTGACTATTTTAACAGGAATTTATGTTCCTATAGTTGCCTATGCCATTCATAGATTTTATAAACACAAACCACAAGAAGCAACAAAGCACAGGTGTGTTTTCTAACAGTGGATATTTATTTGCATGAGCACATTAGATTACTTCCACTCTGTTCACATTTGTGTACCTTTTCTAAATAAGTGAATTAAATGCTTCATGAACTTGGAGAGGTTTTTGAACTTTTACATGTATTTACCAGAAGGATCATTCTGAAGGGTTTAGCTGGACAGAGAACAGACAGTTACCTGGTCTGTTTGATTTTCACAAAAGAGACAAACCCTAAGCCAAGAATTATTCATGGAAATTATTCAACCAATAGTTGGAATAACTACATTACATTCAGGATAATTTCAAACTTATTACACACGACTAGCAATGAAAAAGGATAAATTATAAATTGGATTTCAAAAAATTATTCCTGACAAGAGGTTATTTTTTTTTTCTTCAACATAAAATGCGTACCACGGTTTTATTTAAAAATCCAGGTCTTGGGTAATGTCTGATCCCATGAATAAGCATCACAAGGATCAGCAAGCTCTCATTACAACAAAAACGAACTCAACAGCCTGCTGGAAACCACAACTCAGATGAAAGCCCAGCAGACCAAGCCGTGTAGGCCAGGTAACGACAGTGATCAAATTTATTATTTAAGGAAAGGGGCAGCAAAATGATGAGCACATCCTGCAGAAGGTATCTGCAGCCTTATGAGAGGAAGCAACGTGTCCTACAGCCCTCTGGCACCGAGTCTTTCCACTGCAGCAAATGCGCCGCTTTGTTTCACCAAGATACCTGAGCAGTCTGGGAAAAGTCTGCTGGGGGAACAGTCACTGCAAGTCATCTTGTTTTTCTGGTACCTTAAATATTTCATTTTAATCCCTAACTAGCATATATATGTGATGAGCAAGACGAACTGAACTCTTTAACAACCTGTCTCTCTTTTTTGGACAAGCAAGCCTTGATTTACAGCACATGGGAGAAGATAGTCAGCACTTCCCAGATGACCCTTCTTTAAAATTATATCTTTTTTACGTAATTTGTATTCTGGTTTCCGGCTAAACCAAGACTTTTGCTGTCAATCTATGTATGTTTGTTCCAGTCCATTCACTAATAATTTTTGTCACTCTCTGGGCAATTTCAAATTCAAATTCAACATAGGTAACTTTCAAATACAAACCCTAAAAGCATTAGTTAGCAACTGTGTCACATAGAAACAATTATTTACTTTCTGGAGAAAAGTCATTGATAACTCAGTGTGGATTTATCCTGCAAAAGTCCAAAACCAGCCAGGAAATCTCACAGTATTCACCCAGCAGCCAATGGGCACATTACCTACAAGAAGCAAGTGGAGAAGACAAAAAAGGGTTAAAAGAGCAACAGGTAAGAGTTCATAGCAAACCATATTCCACTAGAATGTAGAATATCTTCTTTTTAAGGACAAGTTTTTTTAAGTTTCTTGTACAATTCTTCATATAATTTTTTTTAAACCATTTTTAAGTGTTATACCAAATTTCCCTCCCCTACTTCTGGACTTCTGTTTGCAAAAGTGCCCATGAAATAAACTTCTGCAGCACTGTAAATACACTTTCTTATTACTTGTTCCAGCCACATTGCAGCTTTCAGTCTTCAGCAATGAAAACATGGAAACTTCACCAGATGAAGCTTGATGGATGGAGGAAGAAAGGGAAGCACTGGCAGAAAAATAGTGTGTCAGAAGCTGGCTCTGACTGCATCTCTGAGATCAGTGAGGAGCAGGAGGAGTGCTCCCATTTTCCAGCTCTTACTGCAGACTGCTGGCCTTGTCACCCATTGTCCAGGCTTGCTGGAATTCTGAGATGGTCTTCAATGCTTTTCTATAACCTCATGGTCAGTTTTTCTTTTATTCCTTTAACCACTAACATGTTTTTCCTCCAAAGAAGGACACATTTCATTAGAAAATGAAATTATTCAATCTCCCCTTCTTCTTTTAACTTTATCAACACCTTGACTTTGCTAGGAGCTATTCCCCAGTCACAGTGAGAGGGAAGCAAGGGCCCATAATCTGAATGTAAGCTTGTCTTATTTCATCTTTCTTTTCCTAATTTAATTTTTATTTTTGTAATTCTCACATTTCCTCAGGTTATTTAGGATGACAACAGCCTCTTTCCTTGTGTGCTGCAGAACTAAAACTATTTTCAGAAGCACTAGACTCAAGGAATGAGAAATAACATCTATAAAATTTGTCCAGTTGGTTTACTTAAGCTTTGTAATACTTCAAGACACTTGTTATTACAGACTTGCTGGACTTTCTCAGTCCCTTCAACACTGTACACTTGCTATCTCTTTTTTTGATAAGAAAATCAACACAGTAACCCCTAGCAGACTTTTTTCTTTCCCTCTGGAGGTATGCATCCTTATAGATTGTAGGCTGTGATCCCCAAAAGTGTACCTTGAGTAAATGCTATTGAATCTGACAGCTACAGTAACACTGCCCCACCACATGCACTTTCTATATAGATCATGGCCCTTTCCCTACTTCTTGCACAAAACCTTGCTGAGAATAAATGTGTGGAAGGTCCATGACATCTCCCTCAGTGTGTATTGTGTTCTATTTCCCATAGCCCATGAAAGGCTTCAACAACCACAGCTAATAAAGGACAGAGAGAAAATATGTTACAGAATAAAGTGACAATGCAATAAATACGACTCATATGAGAGCAAGGATGTATTATTGTGGGAAGGCAATAGTTTTGTGTGATGCCTGAAGTCAGACTGTATGGTCAGAAAGAAAATTCCTGGCTTTCTGACCCATCTACCAGAGACTCTGCAGAGGAAAGGAGGGAGCAGAAGAACCTCATTATGTCTGGTCTCAGTGCATCAGCACACTGGTACGGAGAAGCTGAGTTTCAGGGCTACAGGAGCTAATGCAGTCTAAATGCACCCTTCTGTGAGTCTCATCAGAAGAGAAATCAGTCAGAGACAGAATACATATATACTTCTTGAATTACTGAACAGAAAATAAATCAGAAGTCCAAATGGTTCTACCTCAGTTGAGCATGCCCAAACTAATTTGCTTATATTAATATTTTCATTCAAATAAGCCTTCTCACAAAAAAATAAAGCACAGTGCTAAGAAAAATCATTGGTCCTGCAGCTGTGATCAGGGAATGAATGAGACATGACAGTGCTCTTGTAGAAGTTCAGACAGCCTGAGTTTGCCTCAGTCATCTTTTCCTGCGGTGGCAATATCCTGTGTGATGTAGTTTTGTGTCATTTCTGACATTGTCATTTCAGATGTTGTAAAATCTTGGAAGCAAGAGAAGGCACCAGGGTAAGAGGGGAGGAAATAGAAAAGAAAATACTATCTGACAACATATATCCAGTCCCTTGTGTCATGGCAAAATTTGCATGACCTGCCAGAATAACCATCAATCTGATCAAAATGCACCTACAGCCAGCTTGGCAAACAAACCAAGCCTTGGAAGCCACCTCTTGGGTTGCTGTTATAATCTACACAGCAGAGGGGTCCTGCAGCATTTGGTCAGTTGATTTGAATTTTCCCTTCACATAGCAACCTTCCTCCTTTCTGAGCAAAAAAACTGAAGTCTGAGCTGACTGCATTTCTCTGCTAATCAGTGGTGGCAAACTGGACAAGAAAAAGGCAGTTTTAGCTCAGTTAGCAGCATTTACACAGGCTACTTTTCTTCAGGTTTCTCAAGAGCTGATTCTCTGGAGTCTCCCAGCAGGATTGAGCTGACATTGCAGCCTTCCCTCTAAAAAGGTGTGAAATTATCTGGGCACATGTTTTTTGTGTACATTGACAGTAACACGGTTGTCTGAGGTCTGTCCTACTGTCAAGCTAATCAGGTTCAGAGAGAAGTTGACAGGCAGATGAAAGGACACCTAGCACAACTGGAGATGGCAGATTTCTTTAGCAAATCATCATAAAACTCGTTAATAAAGGATATAAAACATTTCTTTCTAAATCACATCTGTCACATTAATACTAACCCACTAAAATGTCATGACTTTCACATACAGTTGTCTCTGCCACTATGAGACTGACGAGCCTTCTAATGCAAATCCTTCCCATTACCAGATTGATTTCACAACCTTTGATGGCCACTCCTGGCTAATTAGGTGGTCAAAAAATGTTCCAATTAATCTGTGTTTAATCAACCAAAACTATTTCATTGGAAAACTATACCCTTCCAAGAATTTTCAACAAACATAAAATGGGATTTTTGATGGGAACCTGTGTGATCACTGACAAAATTCCATCTCTTTTCCTGCCCTCCCTCCCTCCCCAGGTCCTGGATTCCAAAGCAGTCTACCGTTGAGATATGAGGAACAATATTTCTGAGGCACAAATTCAGGAGGATACTGCAGAGACAAGAAGGAGGTTCTAGACATTCCCTGGTGTCCAAACCGCTCAGGGAAAGCCAGTCTGGGACCTCCTGTCCCTCATCAGTGAAACCATAACTTTCAGTTTTGGTGACCCTGCAAGAGACTCTCACATATGCACTGTGATTCTGTTAGATGTGACAAATTTGTGGACAAATTAAAGATGGACTTACCAGGGCAAAATGTTTGAAGCAGCTGTACAGATTCTAAGCTTTGGAAAAGTGACTCTTGATTTAGGTAGCCTTCAGTGTTGAGTTCTCATTTCCCAGAAGGTACCCATGTTCAGGTTTCAAGTGTTAAAATTCTATTTAGGTAGTTTTCAGGTCCTCAAAATATTGAGCAGCTGCTCTGTGAAAGACAAAACCCTCAGGAAACTCTAGTGTCAGAAGCCCAAAGGGGAAGTAACCAGAAATGCCCTGCCCCTCTGTGGTGACAGTTCTGTCAGCTTCGTGGTTCCAGCAGGTAAAGAATTGGAAATGGCTCGCTGTTTGTTCAGATAAAAATATTAGGTCATTCAATTCTGGGTTTGTTTTTGTCATTGTTGTTTTTGGTTTTTTTTCTATTTTGTTTTGGGTTTTTGTGGGGTTTTTTTGGTTGGTTGATTTGGTTGTTGTTGTTTTGGTTTATTGATTTTTGTTTGAGTATTTTGTTTGGGGTTTTTTTCTGATGCTTTCCTGAGAAAGGGGAGACCAACTTACAGGGAAAATCAGGATGATTTCGGTAAGCATGTATTCTGGTATTTGATGTATCAATTGAGAGGTAACAGTGGTTACCAAAACAAAAGCATTAAAGAAATAAGAAATAACGTAGTCTGCATACCACAGAGAGAATAAAAATGAAGCACCACATTATGGGCTCATAACAGTTAACGAAATTTCTGTTCTCTTGCTTCCAGACTAACTGTACCTGATTTACTTTATTACAAGATCATAATCTGGTCCATATTTAAAGGTACTTTCTATTTTTTCCAAGATGATTTTGGGTGCAAAACCGAAAAGGAATTCTGGTAGAGGATTATTCTATCACTTACCAATGAAAAAAAAAATGGTCTAGCATTCATTGTGTTACACTGATAAATGTAAATAGTGACAATTCATGAACAAAATTCTTTCTAAAGCATGAGATCAGAATACTAAAAAGTAATTGTATTCTGAGTTCTTTTAATTCTTTAGTTTATTAGTTGTCAAAAAATTAGAGTTGGTTTTCAAGTTCTTTCCTTCAGCAAGTCAAAAACTTGCTTGAAAAAAAGCAAAACATTAAAAAAGAACAAAAACAAAAACAAAAGACAAACTGGGGTTCTGGATGAATTCTGGACTTGCAGAGAAATACCAGGTATGGAAAAATCACAAGAAAACTACACCACATGCCAACATTATACTCTTACACTCTCGGGTGATATAAAGATAACTGGAATTAAGCTTTGAGTTTTATTTCGATAGAAATAAATTAAGAATTTATTTCAAAAGAAAGAAACTAAGAATTAACTCATAAGTTAATAATTTATTAATGATTTCTGCCTATGTTTGTCCAAAATTTCATACCTTCTTAAATATTTTTATGTTTTTATAGTTCTTGTTTACAGTGGTAGTACAGTTATTGCTACAGTACTTGAAAGGCATAAAGGGAAAATTTTACATCAGTCATTGAGCAGCATTGGATTGTCTGTGTTTTTCTACAAAGCCAGAGAAAGTACTTACAAAGTATAGTTTAGTGATGCTCAGTGTGTTTAGGTTATTATTAGAGATCTCATAGGGATTGACAGCATAAATACATTTGAATGTCTTGAAAAGAAAAACTTTTCTTTTGACTTTAAAATGTTTTATACATCACAAAATTTAATATATGGCAAAGCAGAAGTAGTTTTAAACAGGTTTCAGCTGTTCAATAGTTCTGTTTGTAGGTATTTATTTGGTGGAGAATGGAAAATAATGAAATATGGTTTAATTAAAACTGTCAAAAAGGCACCAAAATTAACTTAGCAGGAGGGATAAAGTTAACAAATCTTAGCTTTCTGTCCCTCTGTATGATCAGCACTCATATACCACAGTTATTTGACCTGTTAAGAGATACATAAAACCACACAGCCAGCCCTCCTTTATTGTAGCTTATTGTCTTGGACACCGCAGGAAGAAAGACATAATAGAGGCAGTGTGGTTTAATTAGGCCAGAACTTGATTAACTTTGCACATTGGGGATGTCTTTCAGAATTCACTCATCTAGAGCAGAGATTACTCATTGTACCATCTGGAGGAGGGTTGCCCACTGCCCTGCTGCCCTCCCAGCACTTCACCTGGCCTGGCCTCCCCACAGGGAGCTGCTCCTTCAACCCACACGGGAGATGAGGGGAGGGAGGGCAGACTCTGGACCTGTGCTCTGGCAGCCCTAACACCTGCTGCTTTGCAAGACACCCACTTATATTGTTTTAAAAGCCTTGCTTGTCAGGAAATCCAGCTCTTGATGGACAGCTACCTTGAGAGGATAAATATCCAGCTGCAGAAACATGACCGTGACCTGATCTATATTACTTACCATCAGCCAGTGAGAATGAGATTGGAAGTAAACACAGCAAGTAATCCTGTTTAAGAACACTATAAACTATCTTCATAGATTAAACTAGTGACATCATTTTCAAAAACACTGAAAGTAATATCATCAACTTGTTAAAGACAAAAATGTATGTGGTGTTTTTTTTTTTTTTCTTTTTTTGCTAGTAGAAGATATAACATCTTCTCTTCTAAAACCAGGTCAGATATGAGGGTGTTTCCAATGAGTGGAACAGGGGCAGTGATGAGGGAATGTTTGCATCTCATCCAAACATTCCATTTCCATTTTCCTTCTGATGTTGCCTCTTCCTCTCCCCATTATAAATATTTCAATTTTATCCCATTTTAAATGATATTTGAAGTGTTGTGTTTTGCAATACTAAACTGTAATGTTTGCTCTTGCAGGAATGCTGCCTTTTCCTTCAATGAAATTCTGAGGAAGTCAACCTGTAGTTGTGATATATCTCCTGTAATTGGAAGACATTTTGCATCAAAATACCTCAGGATAGTAATGCTCTGTATGTTCAAATCATCCTTTTCTTTAACTGTTCCGATTTGACTATAAAAGACTCGCATTCGGCATTTCTGTCTCACAGAGTCCCACACTAGCGTGGTAACAACTGCAAATGTAATAATGATCGTCCTCCTGTGGTCACAGTGCTCTGCCAAAGCTATGGTTTTGGAATGACCATATGCATTCCAAATCAGCGAGTTTGCAAAAGACATCCTAACAACTGGTGTGGGGTTTCAGAACGTGCTTAGCTGCCTGGGCGTGTTTGCAAAAAGAACATGAGCGCTGCAAAATAAAATCCTGCTAACGTGCTCTGATGTGCTTCATTCAGAAAGTTCACTACTCTTCTCTGTCCTCCTGTGCCCACACAGACATTCATCTCATGCATTACTCACACTCCTCCCCTCATGACATTTCCCCTGCCTTTCCCTGTGAAGACATTTATCCACGCTCAGTGCTGTTTACTACATTAGAAGTGTCCCACGCATTTACTATTAGACTGAATGCTCTTTGCAGGTAAGATCAACCCATGATCCACCTACAATTCAGCAAGCATGAGTGCCTCCTACCATCCCGAGGACAGAAAGATTATACTTTGTGTGCTGAGCACCATCTGAACATATCCACACCAATATTCATCCATAAGCCCTGACAAGTGAGGGTTTTTTTTTAGAAGAGGCTTTCATTCCCTTGCATTCTATTTCATGCTTTCATGCTATGTGTAGATTTTCCTTTACAGTAATTTTGGTGGAATTTTAAAAGATCCATAATCTTCTACAGAAAGTCCTCTGTGAAATTACTCGATCCAGAGTAATTCTACTTATTTTATTTCAAGCAAGAAAGATGTCCCTAGAATACTATATATAATTTAGTCTGAGCAAAATATAGCATGTACTATGATGTGAGCATTGATTTGTTTTTCTTTGCCCATCTATTATCTCAATGAACATATCTGGAGAAGGTACAACAGTAAATCAGTTGTAGAAATTATCCTTGAATTAAGATGAGAGAAGAGAATTCACAGCACTGTCACCTGGGCACATATAAGAAATGGAGTTATTATGCTCACCTTCTCTACTAAAACAATGCATTAGAAAGGTTTGGCTTCTTGTAAGTAATTTCATAAATACATTATTATCTAGCAACAGGCAAAAAAAACCCCTGTAACTATTGGCATTATCTACGCTTCATCTGGATTCTGGAGAGCAACATGAACGGAGAATGGATAAGCTGACAGATATAATACATCAAAGGAATTAAAAGCAGCACCTGGTAGTAAATGTGTATTTTACAGCTACTTCCTGAGCTGCTCCAGACAGTGTTACTGCTTGAATTCACATGTAAGGAAAAATCTGGATTTTGCAACCTACCCAGTGATGGGAATGTGATTGCTTTTATAGTCCATATCTGCCACCTATTACCTGTCAGCTACATCACTCTGGTTTTGTGCACTCCATTCAGAACACCTACCAAGGTAACCTACAAATAACTTCACTTTTTGAGGAGGAATAAAAAGAATTCCACTTAGCCGTAGCATGGCTTGTCACTAAAGCCATTAAGACATTGGGTTTTTACACTGTATCTCTGCTGGATACAATTTGAAACACCACGTTTTCCAGCTTTGTACATTATCTGGTATATATGTTCACAGGCACACAGTTAAACTCAGGCTTAATGTAATTTGACTAGAAAATCCATTTAAATTGTTCACAGAATAAAAGATTATTTCAGAACAAGGTGTCTAGATGGCATTTCTATTTAATTTCTGGTGAGATCATTCTAAGTCCACTTCCAGCACTCATCCAGGGGATTTCCACCACAAGCTTTTGCTGCATTAAAGGCAATGTCTACACTAGGGTTTTATTCTGATTCTTGATGACAGAGACCAGTGTTGCTTTACTAATCTGAGCCACGTGCTGCTGTTTACACAGCTAGAGATTATTCTAGACTGAAGGTGGGCCAGTGACACAGGAGCAAGGAGCAGCTCTGCCGTGCCTGCGCTGCGCTGTAACCACAACCCCATCACTGGTCTTAGGGTGACCAGTAGAGAGAGGAAAGATATGCATCTTACACATCTCATATTATTGATGACAAACACCACGATAATTTTTAACAAGCAGGGAGCCCCCACACAAGTCACTCCTTCAAGGAAGTAATTGGGACTTGAAGCAGCTTGGCATTGGTGCCGTGAGTTGGTCACTGTCACATCAGGAAAAGCCTGCTGGATGTACAGCCATTAGAAAGCTACAAGGCTCTTACTTTATATTCCTAATCAGTGAGTAAACTGATAAACAGAGGACTGTTCTACCCAATCTCACTCTCCCAAGATCTCCGTTACCCCAAGCACAATATACACGTCTCCTTGGAAACCAGTGCACCATGCCCTGTGCACAGAAATCCACTCTGCAGAACCACACCCCAGGTGCCTGAATACAGCAAAAATAAAAGGTTTTACTCTTCCAGGACACTTTTAGTAACTGAATTCAAGCAGGAAAAGTCATTAACGTACACGCAGAAGTGCATTTTTCAAATGAAACTTAAAAATACCTCAGCAGTAAGGGACCCAAGAAAGTTTTCTTTTCTCCCATCTATGAATCTGTCAAGATATATCACAGAGGAATTGTGAGTATTGTTTTAGTGATCATTTGGGGGCACTATAATTACAATACAAAGCCATCTGCTTCTTGGGGAGTGCCTAATTACTCTGTGTCAAAATGAGATTAAGCTTGAATTTCCTTCCATCTCATTTTAACCTTAGTATGAGTTGATATATGAAATCCAGATCATTAAAGAGAAGCATTAGACAATCTTATAACAAATAGCTTTCTTCATTTGTGCTCCTTTAAATGAGGTGCTGTTTCCTAGAAATTATCATGGAGTCAACTCTATTAAATCTGTTTTCTTTTGTGCTTAGCTTCTCACCAAATGATCTACTGTGGCAAGCAAGGCCTGACCAAGCCGGCCCTGGGAGCCAGCAGCACTGGCAGCATGGGAAAGCTCCATCTCACTGCTGAGACGGATGCTTGGGCATTTTTAATGAAAATTCTTATGAAAGGCTAAATTTTAAAACCAGTTCCTTAAGCCCCAAGTAAATTTGTTTATGGTTAGGCTTCAGGTAAACCCTGCCTTTTGACAAGCTTCCCTGACAACATTCCTGCAGATTCAGAAAGTTCTTCTTTATCTGCCAATGACAGATAAATGTTATTGAATCTTCCCACACCCATAACCAATGACTTTCAATATACTGCAAAATTTTATACTGAAATGGGCTACTACAACATACAAATTACTGCGAGATGAAAGCAAGAAATTTAGTTCCACTCCTCCTGCCTTCTACCTTTTCCTTTCACCTCCACTGTCTCTTTTTTTTCAGCAGCTTCACATTTAATTTCCTCTTCCAGCAGTACAAATGACAATTATTTACTTATTTGTTTGCTACTTCTATACATAGTTAATTGGTTTCACCAAGAGAAGAGTGCCAAATGATAAGAAAGATTTGTTTATGTTAAATAACGTCTCTGGAAAAAGTTTCTGTTTGCCTCGATGGGAATGGGAATCTGAGTGCCACAGAATGCAATCATTTTTTGTCTCTCAGGCAAATTGGAATCACAACCTGACAAACTCTACACGCTGCTTCCAGTGTTCAGGGTGATCAGGGTGGCAAATTCAGCACAACCTTCAGCAGTCTTAATCTTTAAAGAAAGTATGTGGCAAGTACACATTTTAAATATGCTGTTTGACCTTGCATCAGAACAAAGGTTAAAGAGGTAAAATACAATAATTTAAGAGATTTTTCTTCTCAGGGACTGTATGCTCTCTCATAAATCTGTATGTACTAATAAGACTCATATATCACTCCCAATGCAATGTACAGGGCAGAATTAACCTTAATTCTTGCTTTTCCTTTTAGAAGAGAATCATGCTTTCAAAAGATGCCAGATTCACTGCAGTAGCAAGTGATAACCTCTGTTTATCCAGACCTAAGAATTTACAAAGCTATTAGTAGGGTTTTTTGTTATTTCATTAAAATTTTTGAGCTTTGACCTGTAAGAAACAGCTCTGTAGGTGAAAGGGTTTTATCTCCACATCTGTTCTTTGCAAATGTGACCTAACAAGAAGGTGCAACAAGGATTCTAACTGTGGGAGGAAGAAGGAAAGGGACTGTTTTTGATATGCAACACTTGTGAGCTGGATAAGTCTATCAATGCATCTCAAAATCTTTATAAAAGTTTGCCCTCAAAATCACCTTGAAATATCATAGCCTTCACTACATGCCCATAAGGAGCTTAAAACTCCCTTATTCCTAATCAATTGCTTTGGCAACTATAAATATGTAACATCTCTCTGTTGTTTGTTTTAGCTGCTGCTGAGATGAATTTGCAGGCATAATAAAATAAGAAAATATATTTGCAATGTAAAAGAATCACATAAATTTATTTTATCAAAACTGTTTTTTCTAAAGCTAACATTTCTAGCCAATTAAAAATATATTAATATATAATATTCACATTGTGGTATACTTATACATTTGATTTTATAATAACAAATAAGATACTTTTGAAATAAACACAAAGAGTTTTCACAAATTATTCTATGTGTTAAATTCTGTATTAAATCTTTTACATCCTGCTCCCTAGAGTCTTAGGAAAATGTATCTTATTTTTGCTACTTTCCTTGCACACAGAATTCTGTATAAACGATGCACTCACACAGTTATACTTTCCTTCTAAAGAAAACATCAAAATAATTGTGTTTTTTCTATCACACCGTTAAATGGAAGACAAGATGAGCTGTTAGCCAGCAGTGGCAGGACCTGCCTTTGCAACTGCTGAGGAGAGCACCCACATGGACCAAAAACTGCCATTCACGCCCAGCTTCCACAATGACCACAAACAGCTTCACCCAATTACCCTTTGTGTGGGTTGTATATATGCAGCTTACATATTTCCAGAGCATTAATAGGGATAATGGCATTTCCAAAAAAAAGAGACAGGCTTGTATGGTGGTGCACCCACACACCTGGCAGCACAGGATGCCAGAACACAACCCAGGGCTCAGGTGAAGGGCAGCCATCCCACCCCTCAGGCGAGGGGTTCTGCCTTGGATAGCCACAGTGCACTCGCCATATGGTGGATGCAAATGTCAGCAGGAGCTACTGAACATTCCCGGGAAAGGAGCACACTGGCTGCAGCTCCCTTCAGATAACATTTACACAGGGATGACTGCGCTGTCCTCCCTGATCTCTTGATTCTGCTCCCTGGGATGCTCCCTGCCTGAGCTCTCACACACAGACCACAGAGCTCTGTGCTCCCGTGACCATGCAGGCTTAAAAAGAAGGTGGCAACATTTACATATTCCCATGACTGTTGTCATAAATACAGGCAGTGGTAAGAGACTGCAAGTGTCTCCTCCGAATTCGAATGTGAGTGCTGTGGGAATGCACAAAGTCAAAAGTACGTGGTAATGTTAAGTGAATTTATGAGCTGTAAATGGAATTGAATCAATGCAAAAAATTTTATATGACATTTGGCTATTCACTGTGTTGAACTATTTTGTCATTTTATAATGTGCTTGTATTATACATATAGGCTGTACATGAAGTACCTCAGAAACACATTCTAATCCACAGATTATCTCGCAGTCAAAGTGACATCACAGTGTTAAAATAACGTGTCTGTTCTGAACTTTTAGACAGCAGCAACATCTATTTTTCTTTCTCTTCTCATCGCATTAGGGCTGTGAGCTGACATTGTAGAATCACTGTGGCAGCCTGGGAATAATGGTGCACAAGGCAGGGAAACCACTGCCCCACCCTGACAGCCAGGGAGAGCATCCGGAGACAGAGCTGGGCTGTGCCAACAGAACCCTACCTGTCTGTTTGTCTGTTTGCTACCTGAAACATTCACAGACACAGATCTGCCTCAGAGGACTGGAAAGCCTAAAGGGACTGAGAAAAATAAATGGCAGGTAATGTAGATTAAGTACTGGGAGTATGATCTTAATTGTGAGCAACTATTATTCTCACCGGTATGCAGGTAATCATAATCACCAAATTAAACTGGTAAGATTTCTTTAGTTCACTAGATGCAGCAGCATAGCTCTATTTATTCAACCAATTTGGTTAGATTAACTACTGTATATCTGAAATAAGAATTCGAAATAACCTCCTATAATACTCTTTTATAATACCATGAGATAAAAGGAGAAATTTGTTCAGGATTGCCTCCCTTCCAGGCCCAGCATATCCCCATATCATCCCTGCTGGGGACAATATCTCTCTTTTTCTCTCATGCTTTTTACACTGGGGATGTTCTCTGCCTCTCAAGCTTTGCTTCTCTCACCTCTGCAGGTGCTTAGTGTCAACTTCAGTTCTCTGAATCTCTCCCCAGACCTTCATAGTACAAATCTTTTGCTTTTGTCTAGATGAAGCCCCTGGAGCTTTCCTCAGAGGCGAGGAGAAGCTGCAGCATGATGCAGTTCTACTGTTAAACACAATTCAAAAAGCATACAAGGGAAAAAGAACTCAAGAACATGAAGGAAACAACAGTGTATTTCTGCTGCTTGTATTGCAATCTTGTCAAAGTAGGTCCTGGATTCTGATCAGAGCCTGACTGACCTGCTTTTTGCTCAGCAATTTATTTTAAATTGAGCACAGTGAGCCAATTCTGTGCATTTATGAATATACACAGCTACCACAATCTGCTGGAGCAGCACAGAGAGGGTGGGAAAGCTTGCAGGGGAGACATCCACCACACGGGAGGCATCCCAAGCAGGCCAGAAAAACACAGCTGGTGACTACACTGTGATGTGAGCATTCATCTCCTCTTCAATGAATTCATTGTGAGCATCAAACTTTTAGTCCCAAGGGTATTTTTCCCTGGAACTCCCAATCTATCCAAATTGAGTGCAAACTCCTCTTTGAAAACAGACACATCCCAAAACGCTGGGGTAATGAGGGGTAGTCTCAAGGCTGCAAACCGAGGCAGTACTAATGTCAAGCAACGATTTTAAATGGTAAAGAGGTTCCTGAGAGTGCTGGTGGCTTATGTTTAGTTCTGAGGACCCTTTACTTCCTCTGAAAAATGTTTGAATTGAGAATACTCAAACCACAGAGGACCTGACCTTTCATCAAATATAAGTGTCTTCATACGTATGTATGTGTCTCAAATCAGGGCTGGCTGTAGGACTTCTTTAAGAGGCTTATTTTTAAATGACTAAGGGATATAACTGAACAGCAAACATTTTTAGATAATGATCTGGATGGAAGCTAGGACAAACATAAGGTGTGTCATTGGAAGAAAATCTCAAAAAGTTTTGAAAGTTACATTTTTCTCATAGTTCTTTCAAGATTAATTTTCCCCGAAAAATTCATCCTAATTTACTCTTGGATCTCTTCATAAATCTAATTTATTAGAAAGTCATCTTAAATTACTTTCAGTGGTTCATCATCTCTCTCCCCAACAATATAGTGAAGTCATCTTAAAAAGAGAGAAAAGTCACAATTCTGGAGTGGAAGTGGGAGAGGAGTTGGCTAGATGCCCCTTTATTTCTTTTGCTATTCACATTTGTCTTGCTACATGTTAAAAATACTTCTCTGTTATATTTCTTTCTTTTTGATAGAAGGAAATATTTATAAAGAGCTAAAAGCCAAGGCCTCTCATTATAAAAAGGTGTGGACTTCCAGAATAAAACACAGCGGAGACCTTGGGCTTCTTTTTATTTCCTTCCAGTGACTACACAGACACCTCCCAGCTTCCACATTCTCACAGGAAAGCCTGTTATCACAAACGTTAGAGATGGCAGAGTGTCTCATTCCAGCTGACCCTGTATCTCAAGTTCTGGTGCCCAACATGCCCTCCCGAGGTCCTTTCCTGATCTTTACTTAGGTAACATGTTGAAGATAGTAAGAATCTGGGTTTAACTAATGAGCTTTTGAAAAGATTTCATCAGAAAGAAAGAGAAATAAGAGAGTGAAATTTGTTATCTCTTCTGCTTCATGTTACCAAGTTATCCTGTCACAGCTTTTTGACCTAAGGAGGAAGCTCTGCAGCCTTCTTTTATTTTCTCCAGTCATTGTATCAATCATGTCTTGGAAGATTAAAATTTAATAAAGACCAGTGTCTAAAAAAGAAAAGCCTGAACAATAGAGCAAATAGAGCAAAAGACTGAGCTACCTTTATTCAGGAATAGGATACAGACTGTCGACCACAAGGCACATTGAATGAACACAGGGCAGCAACCAGGTGTGACACCCCATGGGGGTGGCAAACAGGCATGGGGACAGCAGGGGAAGTAATCATAGTGAGCTGAGCTTTGTTGCCCAGTTCTGAGGATTCAAACAGGGACACCTTGCTCTTTTTCAGCCCGTTGTGCACATCTATGACCCTGTCTGTCTTTGTGTAAGCTGGACAGATTCTGCAAAGAATCTTCCTCTACTCCCAGCAAGCCAGACGTTCTTGGGCACATGAGCTTTATGCTGATATCCCAAAGGTAATGGCAGTTCTCTCTGGGAAAGTAAGACTCAACATGTGAAAGCTGGAAGGGGTCACCCAAAATCTGGAGATAAAAAACTGCATGCCTTGGAAGTCAGTGAAAGATTTCCATGGGAACAACAAACACATGGTAAAGTCTATTTCTGTTAACAGACATATACTTGCTCTTTCCCACATTTTTTTCCCCTTTTGCTGTATCTCTCTCTGTTTCAAAGGGCACTACTATGTTCTTTCTGGCAGATAATCAGTTAAATCAATAGCTCTTTGACAGTTTGTTCGGAATTCCCAAAGAAAAGGCAATTTCATTGTGGATCTTATGTACATTTATCCCATTAACCTTTTCCTTAGCCATCAGGAGCACCTGGCTTTTGGCATATGAATAAAATCCTAGATCCATGTAGCTCACATGATGAGTAGTGCACTGTCACCTGGACGGTGAGGAAGAGGAGGAGAGTCCTTCCAGTGTGGTCTCTGCATGCTGAAGTGTGGGATTTGATTGCCCTCATTATGGCAGTTGGTGTAGCTGACTCTGATTACAGCTGTAACACCACAAAGGCCTTTGCAAAACCCTGAGTTTTTTCCTATGATCTCCTGTGGTGGTAAATTATAGTATGAATACACAATGTGGCAGAAAGTAATAATCTTGAGTAATGTAGCTGATCTTATTGCTCTTTAATTTCATTAAGTGTACTCCTGTCAGGCAAGGGACAGGCTTTCAGCTCCTGGGAGCAGATGCTCACGTCCTAAAGCTAGACCTGAAATACTTATCATGAAGACAGAGGCCATTTGCACAGTCTGGACCCAAATAAGGAGTGATGTTGGCATTTTTGGTTCAGAATCATTTCTGTTCCGGCATAGGTGCATGAAAGAAGACAAGTACTGCTTTATGGTCTAGGAATTTCTGTTCTTTAGACTACCATCTCCTCCCACAGTCCTGGTGAGTGGTGCTCAGCAGGACTCACCTGGCGGAGGTGAGCAGGTGGTTTACATTGGAGGGGTTTGGCACACAGTTGCCCACGGAGAGGGTGCCCAGGGACAAGCCTCTCTGTACAGAAAGTACATCTATGCTACAGCTCCTGTCAACAGCAGGCTGATCCTGCAGCATCATGGAAGAGGGAAGTTAAATCATTGCAGAGAAATGTGGATTTACACTGAAATGACAGACATGACACTGAAGAGACTGGGGCAGAATCATATACTCCCTTCTGCTGACTCTGCTGTAAAACATCTGGAAAGTGATGAAATAAAAAGTATTGTTTCTTAAACTAATGAACTAGGGCTTCTCAAAGCTTGTCTATAGACATATAACTCCATCATATTAATGATAACTGCCTAGATTCTCTAACTCACGCATAGATAGAGGAAGTCTGTAAGAATTCATAACAAAAAACATACTGGAATGAAGATGATCATCTTTTCATACAGAGGAGTAAAGAACTTTGCTCTCAAAGTTCTATTTGATATTAATATTAGGAATGCACTTCTCGTTCTCAGGGCTTGTAGAAAAGGCTGTTGCATGTCATCCTGTGAAGTGAATCCCAATGCTAAATAGACTGACCTCACTTTCCATGTGCCTTTCTTTCCAATTCATACACTAAGGAGGCTGGTCTAAGTCCTTCCCCTTCCAATCATCTCCTCAGTGCTGTCTGCCGAATTTACTAAAAGTCTCTGAAAGCCTTTTGGAAGTTGAATCAAAGGTTCATAAGCAAATTTGCTGGAGAGCAAATGTAGGACCTTCCTCTGTCTTGGTAAATCTGAAATTTGGTAGGAACTTATTTAGCTGCTGTGTGAGACAAGATGGGGCAACTGAGGGTCATTCAAACAGAGGGTATATTATAAAATTATACAGATATATTTAGTGTGTATCTAGTGCTCTACTCTATCACCACATTCAGAGACTCCAGGATATATTTGATAAATTATTATTTGATCATTCATTCTTTACTTGAAAGACTCCAGATTAAAAACTGTGATTATGGAGAAGTATTAAGGTAATAAGTTACTTCACTTCAGAAATTGAGTCATCTTGTAAATTTATATATATATATATATATCACATAAATATTATATCAGGAAAAATTGAGACTAAATTTGGAATAGAAGATGGTAAAAAACTAGTTGAAGAAATCCTGAAGTACTAGTATGCATACATGCACATACATAAAAATTTTGTGACTCCCCTGTGGTAATCTAATCCAAATTGAATTCTGAAAATAATATTAGTTTATACAAAATACAGAGCCTATATAAATTCATGACAGAAGCAGAAGTCTTTATTCAACTAGCTGATTAAAGGATTTTTTTTCCATAGCTCTTTAATCTAATTTTTACATGTTACATCCCATTAGTGGGTTCTCAGAGAATAAATCATTTTAAGTATATAATACCAAATAAGTCAGCTTCAGGTTTGACAAGCCATTGACTATACACAAGATAAAAAGTAAGTACTGGGAGGAATGAAAAAATTAGCAAAGCTTAAAACCCTTTATGTATAGCTTAGTTATTACAGCAGTACTGGAAAAGGAAAGCAATAATTATAGTGGCTAATTCCCCTTAGAATAATACAGTGTAGTGAACTCATTCCTCATGTGTGTGCAATATTGCTCTCTACTGGCTGCTGACTGGATCAGAAGAAGCAAAGTTTTAACCAAAGGAGCTTTCATGTGGTCTCTCAAATCCTGACTCTATCTGTAAGCTGAAAAACTAATTCCTAAGAGGTTTGATCACACAGCAGCAGCCAGCTGACTTTCGAGACAGCTGCTGGATATCCTGCTCCTTTATTGCAAAGACTAAATAGAATATCAGGGGTGGAAAAATGTAGGTAATGCAGTCATTTGAAAACCTTTCCAGTGGCTAGTAATCTCAGAGGTGATGGTATGGCATTACAGGAATAAGGATAATACTCACTGTGAAATAGAAATTAACTGTAATACCGATAGAAGTGAAAGGAAACTCTTTTTGCTCACATGGAAAAGGTTTCCAGTTCTGTGATAAATGCAGTACAGTTCTAATCTCTGCTCCCTCAGGTACAAATGTATAATTTAAATGAGTATTATGTCTTCCATCCAGGTCCTTTGACATCATTATTTTAAAAATCAAAAATTACTAAGGGGAAAAAAATCTAGGAGGGAAACAGAATCTATGAGGGAAACAGTAGATCCCACTTCTCTTAAATACTGCTGCATGTAAGTTTGTTCCTTCCAGTCCCCAAAGAGTCTACTACTGACTTTTTAACCTCAGAGTTACCTAAATGTTATTCTGCTGGAAATCAATGCAGGACTTGCTCCTCTGATGTACATATGTGGTTTTCACACAAACTTGTTAGACATGTGCAGGTGACAAAAGATACAGGGTGTAAAACATGAGTACTTCCCTTCTTTTTCCCCCACAATCCCAGCCACATTCTCACCTCTGAACCAAAATGTTAAATGAATAGAAACGTGCCCTCTCAAAAATCTGGATGGAGTCTGACAAGAGTGAGTGCCCTCAGAGAGGTTTAGAAGCTAACAAACCTGTTCTTAACTATAAAAGGGAGGAGAAAAAACATATTCTGGAGCATGGAGAGTAGTTGAAGGCAGTTCAAGGTTTGAACACTTGCTAACTAATCTGAATAACTTTCCTCACAGTCAGACAGACATAAGAAAATCGCATGGAAAAATCTGTACCTTTTCCACACTATCCTTCTGGAAACAGAGACCACAATTGCATACATGCAGGCAGTATTCAGGATACAAGCTAATCTGGGGAGTATTCAAGGTCATAATAATAACAACATTATTATTATTTCTACAACAATTTATAACAACGAAATTATTATTATTTGCTTCCTAATAAAATCCTTATTAGTCCTTTAGTCTTTTTTTTTTTTTTTTGTCAGAACCACCGTTACTCCCAGATCCTGTTCCCAAGCAATAGTGGTAAGCTCAGACCTTATTTTATATGCAAAGGTAAGACATTTTTATTCCTCTGGTGCATCACTTCACAACTATTTACACTGAATATTACTTGCTGATTTAATAACCACTCTTTTAAGAGCCTCATGCAGTTCTTCACAGCCAGGCCTCATCTTTTCACCCTCTGCAACTTACTAGCATCAGCACATTTTGCCATCTTAAAAGTCACTCCTTTAATAAATCATTTAAAAGTGTGTTGAGCAGTGGAGATCCCAGCACACATCTCTCAGACTCCTCTCACCAACCATTTAGTCATTCACTTTTTTTCCCAACTTTCACACACTTTTTTTTAGATCTATAAAATACCATTTTTTCTTTTTATGACACCATCTTTTCCAAAAGAACTTCTAAGAGGTCTTGCTGATAAACCTAGTGAAACCCTTTTAGTATATGTTGGGTTTTGTAGCATCTCAGGATTCAATGGAATTGGGATAAAAACATCAGAGAACTAGGTAAGTTAACAACATGTAACCTGGGCAGTTACCCACCATCATGGTGACCTCCACCCGTTGGGAGGACAATGAAGACCCTTGACTGATAGCCTGGAATGGCAGTTAAAAATAAAATTTAAAAAAAAAAAAATCTTTGCTAGAGTTTTTAAAGGCTACCAATGGCACTGTTTCCTACTGGTAAAAAGCAGTTTAAGGACCAGACAAAATCTAACCCTCAAGGTTTACCTGCCCCAGAAGACTATCAGACTTCATCCATTCACACAACTTCACTTTAGAGATGTGAGAGAAGGGAGTGAAAGGAGCTGCAAATGTCACAGAATTCTTCATAACATTTTCTTGGTGCCTACCAGATCATTTTCTTGGTCATTTATGGCATTTTCATGTCAAAACCAAAATAAACAGTGATATCAGTGAAACACAGTCGAGGTTCACACTTCTTTTTTCACTGTTACCTTCATCAGACAAAAGAACCTGTTGACAAAAGCCATTCATTTCCTACAGACTGCTTGATTCAGCAACGTACATCATTCTGTTATGAGCTGAACCTACTCCAAAACTAGACTTCCTCAACTTAAAACAGTCAAAGACCAGAAATTAAAAATTTTTAAAGGTAGTGTGAGATAAAAAAAACCCAACCCACCAACCAAACAAACAAACAAAAACAACAACAAAAAACCCAAACCAACTTTCACTGAACATCTCAGAGGGCCTTGGCCTTAGTCTGAGTTGGTGACTGAGGTGACTATTTTTGCTGTTTGATCTTTTGCTGTGTAACTCTTAAGGTAAGTCAAGAAAGAAATCAAGTGGCCTCCTCCAAATAACAGATGACTGAGATGGCCTTTCTCAAACACAAAAGCTGTGTGTGAAGATAGAAGAGACAAGATCAAAAGTGAATGTCTTGTCTCAGAGGGTGGAAAAAATATGGCTCTGGAAATGGTGGAGCCAGTTCAAGAGAGGACACAAAGTGTATCAAACAAACAGACACTGTCGGCTGTCTCAGGAGCTTGCACCTTAGAGCCTTGAAGTGCTGGACTCATTTGAAGTATGATGTGGCTACAACTCATGAGAACAGAGCAAATGGAAGGGCTGGTAGGGATGAAGGTAACTTCAAAAGATAAAAATAGGTCATTACGGGCAAAGAGAGATAGAAACTTCAGATCCGAAACTCTACAAGGTGTCCTGGACTAACACAAACTTTTGTTCACTTCTACTAAGAAGGTTAGGGGACGGCAAAAGGAAACATGAAAGAGAAAAACATGATACATTTTTAATATTTTTAAAATAATTTCATTCAGTTCACCTTGTAGACAGCCAGTTCACTTATCTGAATGTTCGTGATGTACCCCACTGGAAAAGTGGGGTTAGAAGCTACTATTTAAAATTATTTACCTAATTTCAGATTTCTTCAAATGAATTTAAGGAAACTACAAACACTCTAAACTGTCCTAAAATACATTTTACTTCTGCAGAATATTACAATATATTCTGCATTCAGCTTGAAATTGGACTGATTCTGTTAAGGTATCTTCCAGCATACTTGAAATGAATTACAAAGGAGTGCAAGATGGACAGCCCTGGCAGTGAGAAATCCTGGCATAGTCCCCTCCTTTTTCTTTCCTATCTCAGAACAACTTTCTCTCAATGCACCTGTCTAAAAATGCCATTCTAGGAACCTGAGGCTTTAATATCCTTAGAGATAATTAAATTAATAAAGTTTTGTCAATGAAAGCTCTGTCTACTACAAATTCATTTGAACTAGAAGGCTGCACTGTTTCAGCCCCACACCCACTTCAGCCCATAAAGCCCACTTCAGGTTTCATAAAGGAGAAGTGCAGTGCCAAAACACCCACAACCAGACACAGAGGAAGCAACTAAGTTTAATATGACGGCATTTGTCTCTACACTACTGGTCTCTGGTGAGCATAAGCTGAGACTTTTAACATTAATTTTATCCACACAGGTTTTGCATTTAATTATAGAGTAAGGTCACCACGTGTTCCAAGAGCAATCATCTTACTGATAGGTTATTCTGAAGCCAGCCTTCATTCAGTGCGACACATGCTGCTTACGCACTAGCAAATAGAGCTATAATGAATTGAGGCTGGGGAAAAATACACTGGAATCTGAAGTGATGCCAGCTAAGAAAGAGCTTATTTCTACTTTATTATTATTATTATATTTAATAAACAAACTTTATGCCTACAGAAGAAAGAAACAAATGAGAGCTTTCTAGGATAGTTATAAAAGCCTCGCATAAAAAATGTGTTTACAGAGTTACAATTACTTTCCATTCTGTGCTAAAATTAAAAAAAAAAAAAGCAGGCTGAAACATACAGAGAAGTTTACAATTATGATGTGAAGAGGAACAAAACTCTCTTAAGGTAGAAGACAAAAAAATATATTGCAGGTTGTGGCTTATGACCATCTTTGGTCAGGATACAGCCTTTTGTATAAAATGCATCATGAGCTCCTCTGTTTAATTGCTAATCCAATTTAAAGATCCATCAAAGGACCTTGGAAAACTTTCTAAAATAAGTAAATATTGCTGATGAGCAGTTTTGGATTTGGATTATTTCTGACACCATCTAATCAGCCTTCTTGAAAAGACTTCTCAGTCATTATCTACAAACATGAGGCTGCAAAGTGGTGAAGGGTCCTCATTCTGCTGAGTCAGCCCTGTGCTTTGCAGCACCAGCACCTGCTAAACAGGTTGTGAGCTGGGACTGGGCATTTCTCACTGAATTCTTCATTTCTCTTCTGCTGTATCCTGACAGCCTTTACCCCTCTTTTTCACAATTACATCTTGACTTGATATGGAGCTTTGTTGCATAGCACATGGTGCATGTCACCATGGTTCCTGAAGCTTAAGCCCTGTTACAGTATAGAACTTTTATTTGTTTTCCTAAACTACAATAATTGCTGCAAAAAAAAAGAGATCAGATTTTTCACATGTTGCAATAGGAGCTCTGTAGATTTCAAAGCTGATTGCTATTCTGTATATATTTTCAGGGTCCTTGCTTCTGTATTTCAAGACAAAATCTGTCACAGAATAATGTATTGTGCTTTCAGCATAAACAAATAATTAGAGTTTCATTTTTCAGTTTCCAAATTATATAAAACTGATCTTGAAATAAAGAAGATCTCATTTATATTTCCTAGGCTTTTGGTTTTCACAGCTCTCTGACTCACTGTGGGCTAATACCAAGCCAATGGTACATTATGAACTCTTGGATGTCCAAGTCTGTCTGCCCTCAATTCTTGTGCCCACCTAGTATGAGTGCATGCATTCTACAGATGAATCCAACCCTGAGTAACTTACACTGTTGTACAAGGAATTTACTTCAGGAACAGTATCATGAAAAATCCCTGTTTGAAATTTGGGCAGCATCAAAGCTTTGTGAGAGCAGTATAATGTATATTTTTTGTCACAATTCTTATTTCTATTTTATGGTTCTTATCATAAAAAGACATTACATAGATTACTTTGTATGTTCTACCTGCACTCAAAGAGATGCATTCTTTAATATTTTCCATAATATACTTTACATCTGGAGGATATTATTTGCTTAACAAGTTTCTGCCAAGACTGGCATCTTAAACTGAATTCCAAGAATATTAACTCAGAGCAGAATTTTACAGCAAGCTCAATGTGAGTACTACTCAAAAATAAAATAATTTCCTTAGAAAATATGCTGATTTCTGTGCTGTATCTGGAAACAAGGCTTCTGGGGGCAGAAGCAGTCTGTTTGGAAGCCAACAGTGTTCCTGTGAGGACACATAATTCAGTGCCAAATCGGTTATACCCTTAATTAATTTGCAGATTGTATCGGCCAGCCCAGTGAAACAGGAGCATCCAAGAGGCTTAAGCTCCCTACATTCCAGTAATACAGAGTCCCATAGTCAGATCTGGGAAATCTGGAACAGCCTTACAGACTGTGAGCTCGGACTGTGATTCAGATGGCCTTTGAACCTTTTGCTGACTTTGGCTCTGACCTGCCACTCAGATAAGCCATTCTGGACATTCTTCAGCAAAAGAACAAGGCAAAGCTAATATTGTTTTATTATTAAAATCAAAGCAGTTTTCCATCATGGTTTTGACATAAATTCTTCTTTACTTTTAGCATGACCTGGCACAGCAAGAAAGTCTTCTGACAAAAACATTGCTCTGAGGAAAGCTTTAAAATTTATTTACCCCATGCATGTCTTTGTAACTTTTCTTTTACATTTTCAGTTTTACATGATTATTTCTGTTCTCAAGCACTACCAAACTTGTATGTGATCTGCATATAAAGTTCTCCAATTCTAGAAACACAAATCATTTCTTTACATCTATGACAAACCAGTATCAGCTCTTATTACTACTGTAAAGTATTTACTGTAAATTAATCTTGCACTTCATTACAAAACCAATAGAAATTAAAAAAAAAAAATAAAAAAAAACCAAACCAAATCCTCATGATAGCAATCTGAACAACTCAAGAAATAGGAAACTTTTTTAATTTCTAAACTAACAGTCAATACAATCTTTTGAGTTATAGAGTAGCTTCAGTATATTAACATATAATCTATTATAAAAATATACCTATGTGTAAGCCTTCCTTACTTGCATTTCTTCAGGAACTTTTCTTGAAGATACCAAAGCCCCCAATAAATTGACACTACAATATTTTCTAGTAAACATAACAGTAAAAGGAAAGATGTCTAAAATATTTTCACTAAAACTGTAAAGATTAATCCCATTTTATTTAAGTTTACATACTAAACTAAATTTAGTATTCAATGACACTGTTTTCCTAAGAATAGGTGGATTATCACTTTCCCATAGACCTGTTACCAAAATAAACAGGAAATTTCTCACTGTCATAAGGAGATTTTTTTCCTTAACTAACCATTTCAGAGCTCTAGGAAATCCTGGAAAATTCTTGCTGATCTTGTGCTGCTAGAAAGTTACCATGGTATTGGGTTTTACTGCTGGCTTTCTTTCCTGCATGAATGTGCAGCATATTAGATTCTTCATATGAGCTATGTTCATTAAACTAGCCAAAGATGACTATAATTTTCCAATAAATTGTTGTAGGATTTTAAAGACTAAGAAGCAACATTAGGAAACATCCTAAAACCACAGACCCTAACAAGTAAAGCTGATTAGTAGCTGTTTTATATATGCATATGCATGTTATATTTACAACATATATGCATTTTGAAAGGTGTTCAGTATTAATCTGCAATAACCAAAATGGTTATTGTTTACAAGTATCAGTATTCCTATGCTTACAAGCATTGTAGACTTTAATAATACAACATTTTGGCTTTTTTATGACAGAGATAATCAAAGGCAGGGAGATATGCAGAGCTTAAAGTTCAAGGTCATGTTAGCAGTGGTATGACATCAGACATCTACTATCCAACTCCAAATCATACTGGTCTTTTCTGACCCAGCTTTCCCTCTGTAAAAAGGGTCTTTACACTAATCAGTCAAACTCAACCATAGCAAAACATTTTTTAAGGTCTGATTTTACTACCTGCAGGCAGTATTTTTGGATGTCTTAATAATATCGTCTGCTAATCCTGTTATCTTGTTTTATCATGCTAATCAAGGTTTTAATCTCCAGGGGCAACAGACTCAGTGCATCCCTGAATCTATCTGCATTTAGCCATATGGCCTGTCCTAGGGCACTTGAATCTGCGTTTCAGTGAGCTGATGCTTTTCCCAGGACTACCTGAGTTCAAAGCATCCAACCTAGTCCAGTTCTTGTACATCATTACTGCTAGTCCCAGTAAGAGAGAATGTGGTAAACTTGGCTACACAGTGTGTGCTTGTTAAGTGCTTACAGTCATCATAAAAGACAGGGTGAGCTCGAATTTGCCATAATTTTCATCCAGAGCCTCAGAGCTGTTCAAGACACTGTGTCACTTGCTGTGGAGCACTGTGGAATACACACTGCTTCTCCTTGCAGCCTAATTAAGCTTTTTCTTTTGGTGGAACACCATCTAGATATCAGTGTCCATGCCTGACTGATTCCTATGGAAGTGGAGAGAATAGCAATTGTAACAAGAACACAAATGAGAACTGGTCATGGAGCGTGGTCTGGTTAAGCAAATCTCTTTTCTGATCACAAGCTGTTCCTTCGAGCTGTATATTTTAACCAGTCAGCACATGCAACCACAATTCTGTTTTCTTGGCTCGCTTGCTCACTTGCTTGGCTAAACATGACTGGCATTTGCAAATTGAATTGTTGCTAACTGATACCTCTGAAGAAACAAACTCCAGCATTCTAACTAATTTCAATAACTTAAATGCTTCTACACGAGAGAAAAGAAACATAACGAAAGGAAATTTTTCTATCAGCAGCCAAATTGCATAGCCTTGATAGTTTCCAGAATAGAGATAGCTTCATGACACCATGAACCAAAGGAAAAAACACAAGTCTTTGTTGGAAATGACATGTTTGTGCAGTTTGAATTCATTAAGTTCTACATGGTGAATTAAGATAATTCTCAATTTTGTTGTTGTGGATATAGAAAAGGCAGAACCCCTTCCCAGACAAAACAATATACATCAACCCCCCTCTGCTAGCTTACAATAACAGAAATCATAATCAAGCATCACTGAAGAAACATGTTTTTCTTTTCTAAAAACTCCCTGCTTTATCGAGAAGAAAGCTTCAGCTCTGAGAGGTTCGTGTTCTGTTCTTTTTTCCTTTCACCAAATGTCAGTCACTTCAAATATTTTCAACTCTTGCACAGAAAAGATACCTCTGACTTCCACATTACACTGAAGTGATTAGCTTCTATGAGAGTGACAAGAAAATGCAACCGTACAAAATAACAGTTACAATGGCCACATACATTGCTTTCCTTGTGTCAAAAGCTTTATGCTTTGTTATATGCAAAGATTCCTAATGGAGTATTTCTCTGTATGAAGCAGAAGTAGCTAATGAAGAATTAGTGGTGAAAGTCTGTGTGTCTGAGTGAAAAGAGAGGGAGTTTTTTCAGGAAGGTTTCTTGTATTTCTGTCAGGACAACAGCTTTAAACTACATATCCTTTATTAATCTGGAGGCATTTGTAGGTATTTCCTTTTCCTCCTCACTGCTTTTCAGATCTTTCCCAAATTCGACCACAGCATTTTCCAGATATACCCAATCAGAAATCCCTTCATTATCAATTGCTAATGGAAAATAATGGCTCCATCTAAAATATAGCCCATGATTAAGCACAAATTATAGAAAAGTAGGTCTGGTAACATCCTTTGTAATTTAACTAGTTTAGGTCTCTCCAGAGGGGTATCCATTATTCCATTCCTAACAGATTTTTTTTCAACCTGCTTCAAAAGATCAAAATGCAGTGATGGGATTCCAGCTCCTCAACATGCTCTTACAAGATCAGGTTTAAAAGCCTGCTCCAACATACTTAGGTATTTACTTTTCTCCATTATTTGTAATCTCAGGGTTGAAACCTCAGTAACAAGAGAAATTTCCTGTGGGAGATGGGAAGCCTGATAATGAGCCAGCTGAAGGCAGGGGTCTGTGCAGCCTTCTGGACCTGACCCATTTCATGATTCAACTTGGATTATGGACTTTGCTATTATTATTTTTCTTGGGATTTTTTCTACTTAAGGACAGGTAATTGCACCTTCCTCCTGAAGGAATCCTTAATGCTGACCCCTAAGGTGACCAGCTGGTCATCTTTTGATTTTTTTATCCTAGAGACTGCCTTTACTTGAGGAAAAGCAGCATTTGCAGATGGAATTCTACAAATAATTATGAGAGCAAGCAGTAGCAAAATTCTTACATCTTTCTTCCACACCACAGGAAAATCTGCCCTTCTAACGCTTCTAGCCCAGTTGGAAGCAAGAAAAATTAGAGATCTCACAAGAGAAGTGGAGATCAAGGTCTTCAAACGGTCACATGTTTGAAATAAGCCTCTTGTCTCTTGAGCCAGTCCAGCAGTGGACATTTTTGAGATTTTCCCATTCATAAGTTCTGATACCTTTTTGCAGCAGCAAAAATTCAGCACAGTTTGTGATGCTAACACAAAAATCCAAGTGAGATGAAGAGATTTGACCTACAGTTTTCTTGACATCTAAAGCCCAATTAAGAAGATCACTCTCTACAAAACCACATCAGCTTCATTGCTCTTTCTCTTGGCTACTCTGAGTTTATGCAGTCTGAACTTTCCCTTAGATGGAGTTTGTAACATTCCAGGAGAGGGAATCCCGGCACCTATCCCACTCATATTTTTAGCAATATTGGGTGTCATATTTAGATTCTCCATGAGTCTCAGGGCATGTACTGGATCCAGCTGGTATGTCTCCTGACTTCTGATAAACCCAGTACTGCTTCAGCATCAGCTCTGCCTGCTTATTAGCAAATGCACTGTATTGTCTGGTCTCCTGTCTATCAGATCTGACACAGAGGTGCTTCCTCCATGTAAATGATGATAAATGGTGCCCACATGCACACATACACTCGACCCACTTACGATAAGTATGTTTCAGAACCAATTATTTATCTCCCTCTAACTTTTAGAGCCAGATTTAGCTGAGGAACAAAACGCTGTAGGGGCTGAACAATCTTGAAAGTCTCACTATATAAATTGCAGTATTATAATTACAGCCCAATTAAAATTCAGTGTTACTCTCTTCATTAATTATCATCTCTAGCCTTACAAATAAGTTGGGAAGGACTGCTGTTCTGTAGAACATGCAGATATCCCCCGCCTGCTTTGACTTTGAGAAAACCATGGCTAAGTTTTTGCCTCAACAACAGAGAACACAACAGGTAGAACCCCTGGTTTGCACTCTCAGCCTCACAACCACCCCATTCTGTGAATCACAAATGCTCAAAGCTCTCCACCAAACTCAATCAGAGTTCTTGTTTCCGAAGGTGTGAAGAACTCAGTCCTGTGAACAGCAATGTAATTGGGGACCACGGTATGAGGACACATAAAAGCTGTTGATAGGACAGCTATGCCTACAGCAAAACTTCAAGGCTGCACAGTCACGTTCTGATACTGTATGAGCTCATTCTGCTGCTTCTAAAACAATGACATCTCACTGCTTTAATCTTAATTTGTGAAGATGTTTCCCCTGTCCTTCCGGGACATACATAAAGGCACAATCAAGTCTGCAGGAAGCTCGGCCTGGATCAGTGCTGGTAGGGGATGAGCAGTTCACAAGCCCAGACTGAAGGGGCAAGAATTCCTGACTTTAGGCTGTGCTTACAAACATAGCACCACAGGAACTCTTTGCAATGTAATAATTTGGAAATTGCTACACTCCCAAGGGAGTCAATACTATAATTTATCTTACCTTCTTAGGCACACATTGTATTTCACAGAGAATGGCTTGCTTCAAATGCTATAGCATCAGTGCTTGCTTAGGCTATTAATGCCAAGGTCTATCTGTTCCACAGACTGTTGCCCAATGCCAGACATATCTTTTTGGCCTGACCAGAACCTAATCACCCTTTCTTGCACCCAAAAAAATATGGTCACAAACTCAGCAAAAATACCATTTCTGTTATATCCTTCTCATTCCACAACCAACTCAAATATCTTTTTGTTTGTCATACTCATAATTCAGTCCGATCACCTGCTGTGTTACACTGTTGCTTGTACCATCTGAAGTAACTGTTTTACTGATTTAGAGTTTACTGATTTTACTTGGTCCAATGCATTATTCCATCTCTAATTAAATGAGTAAAATCATAGTACATTAGCTCTGTAATATCTTTTTAAAGTAAAAAACCATAAAAGTACAAAGGGCTGTTTCTTTCTGTTAAAACACAACATGAATCTAACCTCAAGTGAGATGTTTTCCAGCAGCTTGATTTTTATTCCAAATTAGTAACCACATCCTTTGCACAGGTGTTGAAAACCCAAAAGGATTCAATTATCATTAGAAGAAATGTCTAAGCTATAACAAGAGAACAATGTGTTGCAAAAGGGACTATAGTAAAAGAACGACTAAACAGACACATAATTTAAAAGCTGTTTCTGCCTTAATAACATCTGTCAATTCTTCTGTTGTGCTTAGAAACCAAAGATCAAAGTATCTCTTGCTTGGGCAGGTTGGTAAGGGGGATCACGACAACCAGCAAGGAATGAGCTGCTTCAGTCACAGGCTTACAGGGAAGTGTGGGAGGATGTGGAGTATAAACTTCCACACCACGAACTGAATGGAGGACGGCTATATGAATGGTTTTGGATAACAACTTATGATGTCTCACACTTCCCTGAGAGATTCCTACAAGCTTCCTCTTTTCCTTCATGCTGGCCAATATCCCACTGCAGTATTTCTTTCTCTCAGACAGTTACAGAACATGGGAACATGGATTTGTACTCATTATGCTGAGCACATTAATTGCATTTCTTTTCTTTGCCTTCTTATTTTATTTGCTGCTCTGTACCTATGTTTTAAATATGCTTTCTATCCATCAAAGGGCTAATAGTTATTCTGAATTAAACATGACTCCCAGGGACTGGCAGACCTTTCTTCTCCCATATGTATGTACAAAACAAAAATAAAGCTCAAAAGATATGTCAGGGATAATTAGACAAAACAGTGTCATATATTTTGAGAAAAACAGAGACCCATCAGGTAGCATATGTAAAGTGATATTCCCAGTTATCAAAGTACTCTTTTCTAGTCACAAACTGATTTTCATTTCGTTCTTCTCTGGCACTGAAGCAGCAGGATTTGGAATCTTGCTGCTTTTTCTTTTAACTTTACATCGGTTATATATTTGGGCAACATAAAGGTTGATTTTATATTTCTTTCAGCATACAGTCAATCAACAAATCAGCATGTCTTCCAAAACCAGAGTTAGCTTTCTGTCTTTCCTCAGAGGGTCCGTAAAATGTAATTAATGTTTGCAAAGCACTAGAATATTCTTGCATAGGAAGTGCTAACTTACTGCCAGGTATTGAATACAGGCAGTGCTCATTCTGTTCAAGTTCCCAAATGTGAGTCAGGAGCAGATTCAGAAAGGAGCATTGACATAGAAATAAAAAATAGCTGAACACTTTTGATGCACAACCCAAAAAGAGCCCCCAAAATTTCTACCCAATGACTACTCAAATTTGTAAGTAGAAAACTCACCAAGCCCTTTTCTTCTGACCTCAGAGCCCTTTGGGCATTAGGAACTGGGTTTGTGAACTCTGAGCTGCTTAGGTTTGGCCTGAAGAGTTACACATCTTGCTCCCTGACACGTGGAAAGTAGACAGGCACCTGTAATTTAGTTTTCACATGTGGGTGAACATACTTTGGCTAAACACAATTGTAAAAAGTAGCATCACAGAGAGAAGACAGGGTGGGTTGAACAGCTGGAGGGTTTCTCCTCTGCTTCTATTTCTTTTCCAGAAATTATTTCATATAAGACAAACAAATGGTCTTCTGCATAGGTTTTGCTCTTCTTGACAGGTTCTCCCCGGTTATGAGGACTAAGAGCACTGCCTTCAGTTTGCAGACACATGTTCAATAGGGTAGAAGGAGGCTTCCCACCCTATGTGACCTGTTCCAGCAGATCCCAAGCTCTGCAGGCCAGGAAGAGACTCAATAAAAAAGTAGCATACCTCATGGTGCACACTCCAAGTGCTATATATGACTACCTGTTACACCCTGGAACTACAAGATTGAAATGGCATTCTGTGCATCACAGCAGTTCTATTTCCAGTCCCAGTTTGAACTAAAAACCACAAGCAACATGAAAATTATTAACTGTTTAAAAAAAAAATAGTATACTCGTTACCAAGACACACTCTCAGACCCTGGACAAAATAAATTCCATTTGCAATCTGAAGCAGAAACACTTTCACAGTGAAGTCTCAAGGTTATCATGAGTCATGGGTAAATAGGTGACATGTCTCGGGCAGTTAACCTTTTCTTTAGGTGCAGTATGTGACCTTTGCAGTAACTGAGAGAAATCTGAGACAAAATAGCACAAGCTATTTACTAGAGGTCACATTTTTAATCACAAGATATTGAAGACATCTGCCTTAAAGCTATTTAGTTTTTCAACTACGACAAAATAAAAAAAAAATAAAATACAAAGAAGCACTCCCACTGAAGGCTTGAGCTTTTTAAATGTTTTAAAAATAACAGCAGAGAATAATGAGAATGCAGAGAGAAGTGAATTTATTGGCAGAATGATAGCATTTTTAGCAGCCTGGGGGCAGGAAGTTTGTTGGAAAGATGGAGGCCTCTGTAAACCCTTTGTTAGCAATGGACTTAAAAAGTGTGGGATTATAACCATTGCTGTGCTGATCTAAGACAGAGGCCTTCTAGTTAAATGGTTGCCATCAGCTGTGTAAGAAGAAAGCCAGCAGCACATCCTATACTCATCAAATTATCGTGCTTGACCTTGGCCAAAGGGAAAGCAGAGAAGCAAATCTCTGTAGGTGAGGGAGGTCAGTGTGGTTTACAGAGCGAGGGGCTGCACGGGCCAGCCCTGGTGGGGGCAGCTGATCCCTGCAGGCTCTGCTGCCAAGGAAAACACAGAGCTGCTTGGAAACGCGCCCCGGAGGAGCACGGGCTCTGGAATGCTCACGGGAGGGGCTGTTTCTTTCCTCAGGTTTCATCACCGGGATCCTGCAGCGGTTCGTGCCCAAAGCAGAGCCCCCCAACAGAGAGCAGCTCTGCCTGCAGTGGGTGCAGCCACCGTTTCTGAAGTTATAACACACTTCACTGTAACAACTCATATGTGGCAGGGCAGATCTCAGATTCCTGGGAGCTAAGCTGCAGAAACTGTTTATTTCCACCCAGGACTTGCAATGAGACATGAATAGGGATGTTGCCATTGTTCTCAAGATTTGACAAATTTAACTGACATGCACTACAGAGTGTAATCATACCCCAGAGACTGAGAAATCCTTCCTGAAAAACGATCAAGGACAATGTTTGTACATACTTATGTTCGAAGTACAGATATGTAAATGTTATGTTGTTACATTTAGATTTAAATTAGATAAAAGCCAAGGCAGAGTGAAGCAGAAGAATTATGAGGGACACCAATAGATTCATTATGTCATAAATACAAGCCAACATATGAATATTTTAATTGTCCTTTAGCATTATAATTTTTTCTCTGTTCAACTAAGGCAAGATTTTCTAGGATTCATGTTACATATTCTATACAGCATGAGTGCAGACTATCAAGACCTATTTATTGAGTTTTATATGCAGCTCAGCAGTTTGACTGCATAGTGCTTTCAGATATTTCCTGAGAAGACAGGTTGATGACTTGTAGGTGAAGAAAGGTACAGGAGAAAAGGGGAATTTAATTTTTTTAATGCATTATTCTCTCACTTTCTTATTGTGCCATTAAATATGTACTTTTGCCCTCCTGGAAAAGTTCCAACAAAGCTTTTTGAGGACTGGTTATGTAAACTGTATTTCTTTGGAAGTGGATACGTTCTGTGATACTTCAGTATTTTTCAAAAACTGATGAAATTTATACTTTTTTAAAAATATATATATTTGCCTACATATTATTAAGTGTAAGGCATTAATATTGCAAATCACTGTGAAAGAAATTATAATCTGGCAAATTTTAGCACTTAAAGAGTCTGGTTTTGACCATCAGACTGCTCCCATTTGCCTTGTAATGAGAATTCCTAAGTAAAGATGAAACAGACCATTAAAAACAATGACCCATCTAGGAAACCACTTAGATTTTATCCCAAATTATTTGTGCCCCCAACCTTGCACAAATGGAGAACTTTAATGATGTGGTTTCTCTTCTAGAAACAAGTGTACATTCTTTTCTAATATAAACCAGGAGAAAAACAGTATTTTGAGGTTTAGAAGGTGGAACCAGATTGTAGTTCTAACTCAGTGAATTGAAATATCTGTAATAAATGTAATATCTGAACAGGATGGAGATCATCCTGACGATGAGTCTGTCTGTCTCTGCCTGGAAAACATATGCTTGGGGCAGATGCATTGTGTTTGCTGACACACAGGTCAGGGAATTCTGAAAAGTTCATTCGAGCTGGTAGTCGGAAAAGTTGGACAAATATTTCAACACTGCAGGGATGTCCATTAAATCAGTCGTTGTTTTCTGGTCACATTTAAGTTCAGTGATTCAAGATTTGCTATACTGTGTTTTAGAAACAGCAACGTGACTAGCTAAGCTAGTTGATTTTAAGGAGTAAACAAGGAAAAAAAAAGTGATGTTCATTATGGAAAATTGTGTATTTCTTCAGCATTATATTCAAGTTAGTCTAATTAAGTACATTTCAGTCCAAGCTGCAGGGAGTTTGTGTCTTTCTAGGCAGAAAACAAGATTAATCTGGGGACAGTAGTATTTTATGTTAATGCAAAAGCCTGGTAGACTGAAGAGGCAGCAGAAGAAATACCTTAATGTCCTGGTAAACCCTGGGGCTGAAATTACTGTTGTCACACAGTAAAACAAAAATGAAGAAATCCGGGTCACAAGAAATATAGTAGGTCTGTGTTCCCTTTGGTTATTTAGAATTTGGATTCTTGAGTTTGTCAAGGACTTATTGTTTCTTCCAACAGATTTTCAGTCACTGCTGCTCGTGAAGTACAGTGAGAAATTAAGGAGAGACAAGACAGGACTGATACATTACCAGCTAGACCAGAATCACTGAAGAAAAATTGTGCATCGTGGACATTTCTTGCCATGGAAGAATCTAGAAGCTCTGAACTAGAGAAGAAGAGTAACTAGAGTCCAGTTATTATGGACTGCACTGTAATTTCTACCTGAAGTCTAAGGTTCTAGAACATGAAATGGATAACTTTCCATTCTTGGCAAAGATGAGAAAAGATTTAAGTGATGTCACAAAATATTGCTTGTAAATGCTTGGACAAAGCAATATTGCCCAAGTGCCCATGCAACTGAGAAAGCCACCTGGAGATGGGATTTGTGCATTCCAAAACAAAGAAATTATCTAATCTGAAGAAAAACGCAATGTTTTAAAACGCACATTGATATTTCATAGCAGCAAAATACAACTGTACCTTAATTTCTGTCTCTCTAAGAGTCCTGTAGTACCTCACTGGATGTAGTTAGAGATGAAGCAAGTACTCTTGAATGACAAGTACTGACCCATCACAGTACAAGAGGGACTTGTTAATGTTACCTTCTAGATTAAAGAAAAAACAAACAAATAACACCCTTCACTTTCCATTTAACACTTGCAGACACAGAGAAGCACAAAACATCTTTTATACTAAGACAGAAACAACAAACTTGCAGCTTCCTGCCTAATGATGGAAACATGTTTTAACGGGAAATCTTACAGAATATGTGCATCTGCCTGATACAACAGGGAAATCACACTGCTCTGTGCTTAAAAGAGGTAAATTACTTAGGTAAGGGGTCATAAGCAGGAGATGGCACCTCCAGAGAACATTACAGGCTGAAAAGAACCTCTAAAGATACAGAATATTATATTGGATGTTTGTTAGTCGAGTCACAACAAATGGAGGTTTGTTCCAGTGGATACAACTGAACAGTCACTGCCAGGCTCACCGTGCCAGGTAACCTGTTCTTGGGGAATACTTCTCCAAGGTAAGCATAATTTTACTTCTGCTATGTGTGCACTCCGTCTCCATTGGCTCTCCAGGAAACATGGCAGAAAATTAATTGCCACCTGCATCATTATCAGTGGAGACCACATTCCGAAATTGTTGATGGAAGCATTTTCAGAAAGTTGGATGTAAATGAAACATCCATCAAGCATGAAAAAAAAAAAAAAGACAGAGCTTTGCTTTTCAGAACAGGATAATGTGTGGGTGAGCAGTTACATAACATATAATATCACCATTTTGGTTATTTATTCCTTTCTAAATATCCATCAGCTTGGATAAACATAGCACCACTCTGATAAAGATGCTTGCTGGAGTACTGTTAGACTTATATTATTGTTAGAGCGTTTAATGATTACAGCTATTTTAGGAAAATGGAAGCAACGGTATTATTTGACACTGTTTATTTCAGTTTAATCTTAAAAGGATACTTTTGTTAAACTTCATGCGAAATTCTTGACCAAGATGTCATTAAAGCAATCAAAATACAATGAATCAAGGAAAACATATATAATATATATATTTATATACATAATCATATATTTATATAAAATATCTATTTATTTATATATACAGGCATACCTAACACATAAGTTCAATATTGGTAGAGGTCAGAATTTTGCAAGATCTGTGAGGACAGGATTAGAAAGAAGACATTTTGCAAGATTCTATTATTTTGTTTGGTCATCAATTTTCTCGGAAAAAGCTTCGGTAGCTTCTAATAGACATCATGGCTAGACAAGCTATGTGTAGTCATTGACTTCTTCATAATGAGGCCAAAGGAAATGGAAAGATATGTTAACAAAAATTACCAAGTAAATTTTAATAATGAGAAAATGATGTGTATGTGTACTGTATGATAGAAATGTAATGTAATGTAATGTAATGTAATGTAAGAACTCAACCAGACAGTGATCTGCAGATGGACACTACGTTCAATTCAAAGATGAAGAGGCTACATTAATCAAATCCATTATCTATTGCAAAAGTCTATTCAGTTCAAATAATTCTTACACCTTCAGACTGGCGATGTAGCTGATGCCTCAATAACAATCTAGCAGAGTGTGCTAAGGAGAATGAAATGGCTGATTTTAGGGGGAATTTTTAAAATAGTAGGGCCATATGTAACAAGGTAGAGGCCTGAATTCCTCCTAAGTACCTTCTGCTCCCAGCAAAACCAGCCAGGCCACAGGGAGGGGGACAAGGTAGGAGAGTCTTCTCATTACCTTTGTATTGCTGTTCATCAAAATTTTTCAAGCTCAATTTGCTCAAGAGTACCAGAAACTTACATTTTCAAGCCTTTCTTTACAATTGCAAAAACTAAAAGAATGTATATGAGGGGCAGGGGATAGTGTTTTAATAAAAATAAACAGACCCAAAGAGTTCCCAATAATTACCTGATTTCAAAAGCTTAAGCTGTAAGCCAGGAAAACTGTGCCAGCTGGGATCTTTTTTACATATAGATGAGAAGGGGTAGAATCTTTAATTCCTGACATTCTGGTCTGATTCTCCATAAAAATCTAAGAACATACTTGAGGTTATTATAATGTGTTTGAGGGACAACCATATTCCCTATGATATCAGATTTGTTTGAAGATTATTCTCTGGCAAGAAGGAAAGAAACTGTTTTACATTTTTGTTTCTCTTACCCTTGAAGAAAAATGCCTGTGATCTTTCCATGTAAAAGTACATTGGCTTATATAGAAGATGGATTCATAATGCAATAAACACTGTAGCAATTATTCCTATGGTATTTCACCTTACAAGTTAATTTTCTTTTCAGAAACTGAAAAGAATGATCTATCCAACGTCATGATTCCTTAACTGCATGAACCAAGCAGGTCTTCACTGACATACACAAAGTTCAATATCACATCATGTTGGCACTCATCATGTGACTCAAAAAGTGAAACGGAAACTAGATTTTAAAAACAATTCATAGCCTGCTTTTTATTACCCTAAGGCTGAATGAAACGAACGGCTTTAAGTTGCACAGGGTAGGATTCAAAGTACATACATGTCCATAAGGTGGGGGAGTGTTTCTGAGATAAGATGCCCCCCCGAGCAAAGACTGTCCCATAAGACCAGATGTCAAAGCTCTCTGTATAGAATGGGCTACGTTATACCTTGGAAATATTTATTTTCAATAGCTATAAATGAAAGTCTAGATGGGTAGCTGAGATACGTGACATGGGGGGGGGGTATGTAAAGAAACAACAACATAGTGGCCTTAGCTTTCTGCAGACAACACCCCTGGGAACTATTGAATATTGCAAGGAGACACAAAGCCAAAAAAAGAATGCAAAAAATCCACATGCAGGGCAATCGAGAATAGTTTTGCTGCTGCCTGATCAGTTGTAAACAGAGGCTTATTTCACTGGCCTTGCAAAGTTATTAACACTAGATTTCCTTATTGTGCAAGTTTTCTGAGATCCATTCTCACTATTAATGCAAGCTCTTGCTCTACTTCCTCTCACTGAGCCAGCTGTCTTAGAGGGTATTGTCCAAACTGTTTTCTTGATGGCTGTAGTTCAAGGAAGAGAGGAACATTGCTGTTGAGCATCATTCAGAAGGAATAAAAGTTCCTTTAAACTTCATGGGTATGAGAATATGAGAAGTTATTTCTGTTCAAATAAGGGCCAGGAAGGAGAAATAATCTCAGAGAAAAACTGAAAATCTATGATAGTCAAAATGAGTTTAGCATCATGCTTATGATATGGGAAGTGCACAGCCTTCTTCCCTTAAATAAGATTTCCCATTGCGGTTCTTTATTAGATGACATGAATTGCCCTCAGCAAAACAAATTTTTATGGATAGTTGCCATAGGGAAATGTCTAGGAGAATTAACCAGTTCACTGTACTGTGGTAGCCTCAGATCAGGTTCTGCTAGAGGCTGCAATGCTATGCCTTTAGGGACACAAAGGGGTTAGAAGACAAGAAGAAAAGTGAAAGAAGAAAACTGGTAGAGAAAAGACAAACAATACAAAACCCAAAAAAGTGCAGCTGGGGACACAGAAGGAGGCCTTAAAGCATTATAGTGGGAACCTAATAAAGTGCAGGTTATTAGAGCAGAGACACCAGGCAAACCACAAATTCCCTGAATTCTGTTCCTATAAACTCTCAGTTTAGCAAACTCCTGTATGAAAACTTGAACTATGATTTTATACACTCTTCCTAAGGGATTAGGGACAGCCCTTTCCATGTTTAACTGGGGTCAAACTTCTCCCATCTCGGGAAAAAAAGACATGTCTGAACACAAGAGATATTGAAGTAACTTCTTACCTAGCCATGATATCTAACAGTGCAGGCTTAGGAAAAAATGCACTTTGAGCAGAAGGTGGTGAGTGCTAACAGTTTTCAGAAATGCTTTCTCTTCTACTTAAGGTCAAGTTTAGGAACAAGTTTTTATTAAAATCAGATTTCTCAGTGTCTTTTAGAAATACATGTTGCTCAATTGTTTACAGAAGTACTTGTGCTGGGTAGTCTGGATACTTTATACTTAAGAATTTGTAAACAAACTTGGTATGGCATGAATTTAGTGTTTACCCTGGCTCGAGCAAGAAATTAGACAAGGTGCCCTTCTGAAATCCTATTCAATCTGAATTATTCTATTATTCTGTCACTGTTTTGTTGTTTGAATTGTTCCATTTGATGACATTTAACAGGCATCTTCTTTAACTTGGGAATTCGAACATTCACAGAAGGGGAGAACTGTGTCTGTGTACAGAGACAGCAGTATCACATTTAGTGGTAGCTCCTGGAGTACTAACTCATCTATCAAGACTTTGATGGTTTAGGAGAAAATTAGCTTACTTGGCAAATTTTAAGAGTCAAGCACAGTTGTTTGTGAACTCAGGCATAGACATCTTAGCTACTGTACAGCTTCACAACAATACTCAGAATATGTTTTTAAAACAAAGCATCACTGCATCTTACTGCTTTTCCAGGCAAAGCCAGAAAAGGAACCGGACATCACACCCCCATCTTCTCTTTCCCTATGTTTCTGCTAGCTTTTCCATCTCTTTATTTCTTTACATTAAAGGTTTTTCTAACCTTTAAATGTGTTGAAGACTTCTAAAAATTCCACCAAGGGGTTGCTGACTTCTCACTTTCAGAAGATCTTGCCTCATGTTCAGTTTGACTAACAACTTTATTCTACTCATTTTTCCTACACATCCATACATTTCCTTGTTTAGCATGTTCACATCTTTCTGACATAAATTTGGGTTTTCATCCTTTAGCCTTTTCCTGTCCACATGTAATTCTACTACAAATACATGGACTTCTGTTGGCCTTTTATTTGCAGACTGTCTTCGCAATACGCTTCTTCGTGCCTGATCTCTTTAGGGCTGTCTGTTTTTTCCTTTGGGGGTGTATGTATATTCCATTATCAGAACACAGTGAATTATTCTAGGTACTGCCACCCCTAGAGCTAAAGAAAGAGGAATAAGTATGTCACAGCTGTGTGTTGAGAAGCCTACATTTAAAGCATAAAATCCTACTGGGCTTTTTTCCCCAACATATCATCCTACAAAATCACGTCTAATTTACTGCTGGCTATTTCTAGCTCTTCTTTTCAGTATTACTGATTTCCATGCTCCTCCTTCCCACTGAATATCAATGCTTCAAATTGTATCACTTCAAGACAGCAGTGTCTCCTCTGGGAACAGCAGTTGCTGGTTACCACCTGCTGGCCAGCCGGGAACACACCACTGAGCGCTGCTTGCTGCCTTTCATGCACAGCTCTGAACACCAGAGCCTGAACTATCTTAATTTAACAGGTATATCCAGACCTTCTGACAAGTTGCAAAGATGAAAACCAAAAATCAATACAATCAAGTTCTCAGCTGCAGATAAAACAAAATTTTAAGGATTTTCAGTCAGGTATTACAGCGGGTAGCACAGTAAGATCTACACAGGAAAATGAACTCTAAATGTCTGGAAAACTGCTGTTCTTCACATATCTGGAGAAGTTCTAATATGAGATCAGGCCCATGGAAGGCTTGGGGCACTTTTATGGGTATAGAAATAACATATCCTTTTTGTCTTTATGTAGAGAAAATGATCTGTTAAGGAGTTACATCTCTCCCTGTGAGCTACATTTCTTTGAGAAACAGAATAAGCTCCACACAGACCAAAGTCTCTGGCCAGTACAAAAGCCAAGTAGAGGGAGGGGATGAGAGGGGGTTGTTACTGCAGAGGAGTGACTCAGAAAGAGATGCAAACAGGAGTTACACAAGAGGTCAGGAACAGCCCATGCAATAACTAGAAACACGATCTGGGGAAAAAGAACAAGGTGGGACATTTGATGCTAAGCATTAAGATGTTAAGTTTTAAGGAAAGCTAATTGCCATGTCAAACCTCTGTGTGATGTTTAGTGCCAAACAGCTCTGTGCAGAAACTATTCCATACTAGGATTTGCCTGCCCTTCCTGACCAAGAGAGTCACAGACATCCTAGGCTGTGGTTGCAGTTGTGATTTTCTCATTTTCACATCTGACATCCATGCAAACACAGAGCACACATAAATTGAGAAAAACCCAGTATCTAGTATTCAATGTACTGTTTTACTGCCTGCCCTAAAAACATTTCTGACACACTACAACCAGAGCCAGCTAACCATGAGACAGTGTTGCTGAAATTTCAGGAGGATGTTACTCTTTTTTCTGTGTAATCTCTTGTAAGGCCCTTAGCCAAAAAACAATTGCATGCTCATTGAAGTTGTTTGTTTCACCTGTACTTACAGGGATAACATGCAATTTTCGCATTACTTAAAGTGGTGTTACTGACACAGACCAGACTGTGCTCCTAGTGACTGATCTATACATCAGCAATGGTATGAACTTTGCTGCTCTTCGAGCCTTTAAGGTTTTAATCTATAGCTCATGAACAACTTCACTGAGGTGTAGAATAACCTTCAGAGAAGACTGTTTTTCAATCAATAGCATTTCAGTAGAAAAGCAGTGCATGCATGAATACACTAATTGGAGGATGTGTTTCCTTAGTCTCAGTTCCATTATTGTATTCTAATTTCTCACCGTTTTTGCAATTTAACATTTCTGGTTGATACAAAGTTCATCATGATACAGAGGATTTATTTAACATATAGGAGAATTAACTACTAATTTTGAAAGCAATTTGAACTGTGAGAGATTAAATTGGAGCTATTAACATGCTTGCATTTGCTCTGACTGAGAAAAAACCTTGACATCCACAAATCAGTTGCCACAAAAAAGCTTTGATGTCTTTGTCCTGACCACGTCCTTTATTTGTCACAGAAGCAGCTGCCTCATATTTTAGAAAACATTACAAGTTCTCATACCCTCCTGGTCCTCTTCCAGAGATGCCTCTACCTGTATTTCTTGTCAAACCCTCAATCTTAACCTCTTACTGTCATTGCTAAATTATGTCCATTTTGTAAAGAAATTACACACACATTCCAGAAGCACAGGAAAGGTTAGGCAAGTAATAGTAAAAACAGTGCATTATTCAAAAGCAATAAGGTACACAGATCTAAAGCAAGCACGATATAAAACTCTCTCAAAAAGAAGCCTCTGAGCTTGTGCTTTATTTAAGATTGCAGTCCTAATTAAGTAGTTGCTGCCAAGAAGCACTGAACCAGTAGCAAAAGGCCCAGAGAAGATTCTGGTGGAAACACAACAATCCATGAGCAAAAACATCCTGTAATTCAAAGTAATATAGAGAAGCAGCAGTGTCTCCTGGTTCCCGTGCTAACAATTCAGCCCACCTGAGGCAGGGTCTCAGCTACAGTGGGGTCCCTGAGGTGCACAGTAGGCTGGCAGGAGAGACTGCAAATGAGCTGACAGATTCATTCCAATGTTAAAAATGAAGCATTTTACTGAAATTTGTGTGTGCACAAACAGCACAGCCAGAGTGGGAACTCCTCAGCATATAAAGTCGTTTAGATATTCTGTCCAATTTCTTTCCTCTCTCCTTTTATTGTATTCCTCTATTTGCAAACCAAATTTGCATTGCAGAAATTTCCAGTGAAAGCTGGAGGTTTGAACAGTTCAGGGATGGATGAACTTTTCATATCCAGAGTTTACCTCAGCTTTTACTGTTTTCAATGAGAAAAAAACCCCAACAAGCAACAATAACAACAACAACAATCTATGTGTTCTAGGGTCTGAGCATGTCATAGGGCACTCTTGGGATGCACCTCTTAATCAAAAGTTTCATCCTAAGTATTCATTCCAACCTTAATGAAATTACACTGAAGTTCCCAACTTTGCTTTATCCATAACACCACAATTAAGCTTTGTACGTGTCCATGCTTTGTTTCCAGCTAAGATACCTATCCACCTAAAAACATTTTTGTGTTGGAGTTTCAAAAGTCACTGTTATGCTTTACAGTGAAGCCACTGCAAATCCTCTTGACTCCACCCAAGTAAAATGGGAATTCTGTAAATAGAAGGTTTTCCATGATACTTTGTGATCTTCTCCTCTTACATTTGGGCAGAAACTTCACCTGTCAGAATGGGAAGATGCCTTTGCTGTATTTCCAGGACCAGAAAAGAAGCTTTAAAACCCTCACCAAACAACATTTTTTTGTAATCTAGTGAAAACTTTCTGTTTGAGAGGAGTTTTAAGAGGGTCCTAACAGTTTCTTTTCTTTATTTTAATTTTCAGTCTACTTGTTTACTTCTCTTCCTACATGTCCCTTTTCCCAGGTCTTCTTCTGGGACCGGGTGAACTTTCTACAAAGATATTCTAAAATTATGAGAATGAGGGAGTATGTCATATTTTTGTTACTCTTTGGGGAAAAACCCCATGTGACAGGGAAGAGGAGACTTAATAAAAGAGGGAAAAAAGGGAAGACTGAATAGCATGTACCAAGGGAATTCTCCTTTTGTCTCCCCTCTCTTGCCACTATGACTTAGACAGGAGGATCAATTCTCATCAAAACATCCTTCCTTCTTGATATTCTTTGCATACCTTGTCTAGCACAACAAGACACCAATCCTGACAGGTTCCCTCATGAATGACTGTAATAAACTTATAAAGCCATATTATCCTGTACTTCTTCACACAGATACCAACTTTTCCACCTCTACCCCCTCCCCCTTAGTGCTCATATTGGCTACAGCCGTGTTTATCCCAGTATATTAAAATATAGCAGCTATGGGAGCTGTCAGAAACAATTCCTGTTTCCTTGCACTGGAGAAGTTCAGAATGTATTATGGCTTTATGGTTAGCTTTCATTAAAACCTAAAAAATTATATATATACCACCACTGGGAGATAATGAACTACATGCTATCCTAGCTTTACAGACCTCGAAAATGAGATGTCAAGTGTGGGGAAGTACACCTGTAATTGCCTCTAGTGAGAGAGACAGCTGGAGCTCATCACTGCTGTTTTTCCACAAACAGGCTCAATGAAAAGATATCTCTCTGGCTCTCCTGAGTTCTCCCAAAGGGTCAACTCTCACTTCAGCTGGTGTAAAATCTCCCACTGCTTTACTCTACTTGTTAATTTCTTTGCAGTTCAGCCTTTCTTAACGACTTTGTAGCTAAAATAAAATCCCACAAGCACCCTTAGAGTGCCACCTTTGGAAAAGTAATTCCAGAAGATAGTCCGGGTTTCTGGGCTAGCTATATGCATCCATTATTTATATATACACTGTATGCACACTAAATCAGTCTAAGGTTACATTTAAAAGAAATTTCTAAAAGCAGTGGGATGGAAGGGGATTAGGCTACTTGAGGTCTATTGATAAACCCTGCAATCTCTTTTCAGGACATACTTTTCCCATTAAAATAATTTTACTGCAATAATTATAATTTTTTTCTTTTCTTCAGAGGAAGAAAAAAAAAAGAAAAAAATTTGCACTATCAAATTCGTTCAGGAGAAGTTAAAATAAACAGCCGAAATTAACTGGAACACTGACCTCCCACAAAAATATTTTAAAGAGATAATATTAGATTGCAGTCAGAAATTGGTGTCAGTTTTCATTCAAATCATTAAATATGTTCATCTAACTGACTACCTTTATGAGATATTGAGTTCTGCTGCTTTATTAGCTTTTTTTATTGTTTTTTATCCTGTGTGATTACCATGGTAAATGGACCCCATTACATGAGCATGAGGTCCTCACATCAGCAACAGAGCAGCTCAATCTCTACCCACCACCTCATATCATATTAGAGACATCTTATAGATTAATGAAGGCTTGTTCATTCAGACTCATCAGCTTTGGGAATCCCCCTGTTTTCTTGATTGTCTGAACTCTGGACCGAGAAATTTTCAGTGTTTTATTTTGCCTAGCTAGATTTGTCAGTATCATTTTTCTTTCTCCTGTCTGAAAATAAAAGCGTGTTAGTAACTCTGAAGCACGTGAGAGTAGAGCAGCAGCCCATGGACTCCACACCATGTAGGAAGAAGGAAAGTACCCTTTCAGCTCCATGTTGGTGAGCTCCCTCAATTCTTTGTCCCTACAAGGGTCAGTTTTCATATACAAAAAATTCTTCAAAGGAAGCTCTGCAGACTGAAGGTTACCTCGGGTCTTTTGATGCAGGCTAAGAAACTGTGCATAAATCACACTTTTGGCTTTTGGAATTTTGGCAATTCATGTGTTTAAGAAGAATAAATTACTTTCCCCCTTCATGTTGCCACCCCTTGGTAGTGCCTTACATCAGCCCCAGAGTGAATCCAGGGGCACCTGTCAGAGACAGAAAGGACAGCCATCCATCTGCCTCTTTCTCCATGTGCTATTTACCGCCAGCACATTTTTTGGCATGGTGGTGATAGATTCTTATCATTTAATTAAATCAGTCACTGTCTACTTCTGTTTTCAGTGCCAGTAGGCTCAGCAAACACTTCCCAAATCCCAGGATCCTTCTAGAAACGAAATGAAACACAGGAGTACAGTATTCCCTCTCTTACACTGCTCAAGTGACTGCAAAGCAGGGCTATTCACATGCATTCTGCTCATTTTTCATAATTAATGGTAATCTACATATCTCCTGACATATTTGGAAACATTTTATGTCCTTGAATCGCTTTTGTTCAGGAAAGTACTTTTTGAATTATTCTCCAAGCTGAAAGAGGGTTCAGTGTATGGCTAAACTGTAAACCCTGGAATTAAAAGTAGAGGACATGATTTTTTATAACAGCTAGTTCCTCACTTCTGGCACCTACTGTAGCAGAAGTACTTGGTGGTAACTAATGATTGATCAGGTATCTTTTGTCCTTTTAAGCCAGAGTGCCAAGTTTTTGCAGCTGCAGAATGGAGTGGGCTAATGAAGACAGCTGTCCAACAGCAATCCTGTGGAAGCACTGGTAAAGCTACTTGAGAAGGACTAAGCACATTTTTGTTTCAGAATGGATACGTGCTCATAGTTTACCATCTGAAAGGTCAGAGCCCGTACCTGAGGATAGTGGTTTTCCATCAGTGGCTGGTTTTAAGGACAAATACTACACGGTAGTAGGTAGCTGGGGGGGTGGGGGTGGTGTAGTGCACAGGCAGGGAAGAGGAAAAAAGCATAGTAGAAAAAAGACACAAAAAAGTCACTGTTTTCCACATTGCTGAGTCAGAAACACAGCTTCTAATAAGGGCTGGTACCTCCCTCTGCTTCTCTGACACTACAGATTCAACCTACTCTTTCTCAGAAAGACAAAGTACCTGATCATGGGTTAGGCTACAGCAGACAAAGATGATCCACCTATTCCACAAATTGCTGATAAATGACATTGCAGTTTCTTTCTCCTCTGTATAAATAACAATGTTTTCTCCAAATATTTTACTGAAGCATCTTCAGTCTATCACATCTAAGGCTTCTGTTGTCACCCTTTCCCTTTTACTGAGAAAAAGCGATCACTTCTCTTTATTTGAAGTTAGATAGATTACCTATATAGTTGTCTGGTCTTTTTGGTTTCCCTCTCACATCTCTTAAGTCTTTCCTTACAGCCCTGACAAACAGTAGAAAAGCTAGAAGCTTTCCCTTAATTTAAGAGAGAACGTTAAGTAATCTTATTAAATTGCAGTTTCCTCAGCAGTATCAGAAGTTTCTATCTACCTTTCAGAAAGCATGAAAAGGAAATTTGGTTTGCAATTCAAAAAACTGCCCAAAGAAGAAAGCTCTGAATCTTTTTCCCATTTTGCTATCAGCCACAGAACTACCCCATTAAAATCAGCTTCCAGGCAAACTGATGTTTTCTAAACATATGTTCCTCAAAGCTGTGCCAGCTGTGGTGCTTTCCACAGCCAACCACAGTGTTAACTGAGGTAAGCAACAATAACATAAATACCTAAGTTACAGCAGTTTCTAAGATATTTAAAGCTGACTTGCATAAGCTATGCTAAACTACTGAAACCGTGTCTCCTGTCCTTTCAGATTTAAAGTAACTGGTGGTTTTGTTTGCTTGTCACAGCTTGTGGCTGATCGGAATAACAGAGACACCAAATGTAGCTTTGGTTTCTGTTTCTAAGCTCAAAATGGCCTTAGCAATGTTTACTACCAGACCCAACTTGAGATATGAAGTATATGAATCTTTATCAGCATTTTCTTTGGTTTTGCCATTGATCATTTTAAGCTAAATAGGCATTAACAAAACTATTGCAATCTTTCCCAGCATTAAGAAACTCAGCAGTCTTACTAAGAATGAGCTTCCTCTCCAGTATTTAATTTTATTCATGGGACTTAACATGCTGTTGAAAGAGATTCCAGATTTGTCTCACAATTCCACCTAGTTGATCAGCTACTGATGAATTTTGAGGTATCTGTGCCCATGAGTGGAAATAATACCATAAACAAAAAAAACCTCCAAACAAACAAAAAAACCCAACAACAAAACCCCAAAGCCAAACCAAATGAACAAACGAACAAAAAACCAAAACATAAAAAAGGTCCCTAGATTCTTGTGTCATGCATCTCAGAAAAGAGCCAAAAATCGGAGAGCTACCTAATTCTGCTGAAAGTAACAAAATAAAAGAATCCTTTACTAGGCCACCTTGAAATGCATAAAAGCTAAGAAGGACATCACCAACCAGTGAGTCCATGTCAACAGTGAGGTGATTGAAAAACATCATGTCTATAGTTTTGAGGAGGTGTCAGCACAGAAAGCCCAAGAGCATGTGCAGAGGAGGCACAGAGGGACAAGCTGGTTTCCCCTGGAGAGCCCTATACCACTATTCTACCTTACAGAAGACACTGACCTCGTAAGCAACAGCACCAAGGAAGATGGAAGAAAACAGAACTGTTAGTCCTGTCAGGATATACATGAAACTGGGGTTTCCTGGGGAAAAGCTTCCATTCTGCACTAAACCCTCCTCTTTTTCTGCTGACAAACTTAACCCTCAGGTGTGTTAGCAGCATGGAAATTTACATCAACTGGAGTTTTTGTCCTCCTGACTCTTTTTTTGTGTTAACGTTTTACTGTGTCACCTGTTCCTAGATGACTGGCCCAAAGGCAGGTTGTATTTTTACAGCAAGCGTAAGCTGATTAAAAGAACTAGATCACTTAATGATCATTTTCTGCATGCAAAATACATTTCTCAAGAAAGCATAGGCCCTCTCTTTTTTCATATTATCATTAAGTAGGGCCATTGCCCTTGCCTCTTCAAGAATGCAGAAAAGTCCTACAAATCCAAAGCGATGTTCTTCTAGAGCCTATTAAAGGTGAACAGTTGCATATCAAGGTGCAGCCCTCTATCTTGTAGCCAGCCACTAAAACCCTTTTTTGCTATGATCTCTGAGGTGCTGTGTCATTTTGAACTTCAAGACGAGTTTTTAACTTGATGAGAGAGGCATATGGACACAAATTACTTTCTCTTAGTCTGTTTCTTGGTGGTGGTTCTTGGGGTTTTTTTGGTTGGTTGGTTGGTTTTTTTACAGCCTCTCCAGTTTCTAAAGAATATGGTTTTAAATTAGGGTCTTTGACAGCAAAAGCGGAGCACATTTTATAATTCCCAGAGCTACAAGAAACAGCTGTATATAAGCACAAAACCAGACAGTTCCTGCCTGAATGTGCTCCAGGACACTGTCGGCCCAGTTCTCAGTTGTGTTACAGCCCCTGTTGTGCCATTCCTCTTGTGCAAAGAGGTTACCAAGCCACGTTCTGCAGAAATCCCTTCAGCAACGGGTCGAGCCCTGCACAGAGCAAAGCCAACGTAGCTGCTCCAGAGCCTTAGGAAATGCATGGCTCTGCTGCAGCATCCCTTGCCTGCTCTCTCCAAAGTAGCTCATCTGAATGCTGAGAAACTGGGTTACTGCAGTCTTCAAGGTATTCCAGCTTTAATAAGGAGAAAAAGATTGGCCTAAGAGATACAAATATTTTAATTTTTTTTTTTTAAATTCACATTGTCTTCTCTCAGGGAACTGTCCCCGTGCCAGAGACTTTACTGGCACAAGAGCTTGGAACAGTGGTTTTTTCCCTAGGCCACTGTACTCATTTGTTGCTAATTATAAGGTAAAGGTGGGGTTTTTTCCTCTCCTCTATGGATTGCATATTCCACAATCATATGTTCAACCTAGATTTAAAAATAAATAGATATAGAGCCTTCAGGCACGTTATTTCTCTCATTTCTCCTAGACTGCACAGAAGTAACTCAACAAGTATATGCTGTCATTTCATAGATTACACACATGGGGCAGGAAGTGAGTTTGAGCTGTTCTTGCTTTCAGATGGACTCTGTGGCTGAAGAAATTATGGCTACTTTTCAGGGAGCACACAGATGGCCTGGTGATCACTGAAATGCTAGGGCCTCAAAACTAGAGCTAATCGAAGAATAGCAATTTTCAGTCAGAAAATGTCCATGACATAAAACAAGCTTTTTATAATTTCTTCTGTGAGTTTTCCAAGAATCTTGCCTGAAATCTGCAATATTTTATCTGAAAAATTAATTATGTCAGTTTTTTAATTTTTAACTCATAGAAAAAAATGTGAAAAGCACATCCTTGCTGTGAGGATAAAAAAAATGCATACAAAAATCCCCCAAATTTTCCAGTACAAGGTGGTTCCAATAGAAATTTCTCAGAAGACTTCTTAGCTCAGTTGCAAGTTCTTCCTCAGATTTTCTTAATGTCTCAGGCAAGTCATTTCATTTCTCCATGTCAGCAGCATATTTGAAAGTGGCTAAGACAGTGATTTTTCATCCATTTTTCTTTGAGTCTTGGCTATATAGACAAGAAGCTATTTTGCATGGGCATTCTCTTGCTGTTTTCTGTAGAACACTGCATTGCACGCTGTTATCACCTATCATTCAGAGTTTCTAGGGACTGTTCTAGCACCAATGATAAATTAGAGTAATTCACATTAACTGAATGTTTTTCACCAAGTTTACTTGCGATTTTCCAAAACCATATATACATAATTATAGAAGCACAGCTCTATAAGGATTAGTTCCTTATTCTTTAAATTGAATCAGCCTGTTTCCATAGTACCCTTCATCATGTTCTGATACTTGTATTTGAAAATTTAGAAGGAGAATAAGTGAATAAATTGTATTGCAAAGTGTATAAAACTCAATAACTTGGAATTTTAAACAACAGTCGACCTTTGGGGATAGAAGCAATAATTTAGTTTCTTAGTTACATCACAGAGGTTTTGTTTTGTGCCTTATGTAAAAACGTATTTGTTCAGCCTGCTTGCTGCCAGATGATCTCCAAGATGATAATTTATCATGGTTGACTGAACATGGGAGACCTGCACATGTGTTCAAAAGGTAACCCTTCTGATGTTCTTGCCAGCACCAAGAGCCTCAGTAAAATGAGGTTTGGCACAGGGAGAACCTCGTCAATGTGGTAGACGACTCTGGGAGTTGAAGCTCTTTACTCTCACCCAGAGCAGACACATCCCTGAATGTTCAGCTGCAGTGGTCATTTGGTGAGGGGACATATTTTACTCTGATGAATGCTGAAGGGGATGATAGGAAGGACATTTGACTATCATGTCAGATACCCACACAATACAGGACAAAGAAACAATCTCACTCAGGCATTATCAATTCTCACTGAAGGAGGGAACTGCTGGATGTGTGAGAGCATGAAAATAAAGTAGGTGCCTTTGAATCCTGCATACCTGGAGCTGCACATCAAGGGTTTGTGTAGGAAACGAGGAACACAATGTAATGGTTGCTTGATTGAGATGAAAAACTGAAAAGTGTTTCTTAAACATAAAAGAAAAACATGCTTCCCTTCTCTGAGAGATGGGTACAGCAGAGGATAAACAAACAGGTCTGGGTGCAGGGGACTTCAGTGGAGAGATAATGTCATGCATGCGTGGCCCAACTGTGCTCACACAGGAGAAGTGTCACAACCCTCAAACACCGACAGCCAACAAAGCAGTGACATCAGCTCATCCAGCTGAGGGAACTGGCACAAGCAAGTGGCCTTGTGCACCGTCCCCTCTGGAGGATGAGGTATCAGGAGTCAGTATGTGAGAGAGGCTCGTCTCCCAGACTTGCTGTCTTCATTTCTGGAGGTTACTGTCAGTTCAGTGCAGCAGTGGGACAGGATCACTACATGGAGTGCCTGAAAAGCCCAGAATAAAGACAAACACAAAGATGATTCTGTGCCTGGTTTTTAAAAGGCCATTAGTCTAAACTTCCTGTTGGCACAAAGCTCTGCAAACACTAAAGATACAGTGGGGATAATGTTGTTGTAGTCATGATGGTCTAAGAACACGGAAGGTTTATTAAGTAGAAGAATGTCTGGCATTACAAGAATTCATAAATGCCTATAGGGCCAGGTATCTGCAGTAAGAAAAAATTAGATGGGCCTGCAGAGCAGCCAGAAAGCTTTTCCTCAGCCAGAATTTCCCTGGGATTGTGAGCACATTACATGCTGCAGGGAGGAAGCAGTGGCCATTACAGGCAGGGTGATGTAGTCACTAATGTGAGCTGAGCAGACTGGGCAGGTGATGCTCTGCTCCCCTCTCTCCTCCTGCCTTGGTACCTGCAACCATGGTCCCTACAGCCCTCAAAACTTTCCCTGCATGCAACCCAAGCAGGTTTGTCAAATGACAGCTTATCTATGCTATCCTTGTGATTTCTTTCAGCCTGGTTTTAAAAATAGTTTCTGAGTAATTATGTGTCACATAAGAATAAACCTGCATGCTGGTGCATCTTTCCTGTCAACACAAAATAACAGCACTACAGTTTCTACATTTCAGCCTTTTTTTTTCTTTTTTTTTTTTTTCTGCAAAGATCAACAACTTCTGCAGCAAAAGGACACAGTATAATCAGGAGATCATCAGCCTGAAATAAGTATAAAACTTGCAAAATTATGCACTCTGTGAAGAAACCTGATACTTTTTTTAGCATCCAAGCACACATACTGCAAAGCTAAATTCACCTATAAAATAAGTCAACTCAAGCCTCTTCATATCACCAGGACTGCACTTACTAATGATGACAATATGTGGGGGTTTTTTTCTTTGCTCTTGAAAAATTTTGCATAATTCTGATGATCTGCCACAGTTGAGGCTGCTTTTGTGGCTTTTTTGTTTCAGAGTGTTCACAGAACCTTTGCTAAGCCTGGTTCCAGGCACTTGCACCAGTAAGGTGAGCCCCTGAGATGTTATGCCCTTCTTGTGTTCATACTTCAAAGCTGAGGAATGACCATTTGCATAGAAGTGAATGTGTCATGCACACCTCCTGGCCACGCTGAGTAAGGACAGAGAAAACTCACGTTCTTCTCTATGCATTGAAGTTGCCATGCCTGCTCCTCATGCCTTGAAATATTTCTACATTTCCTTTCCCAGAGAAGTGGTTTGCCATTGTCTGCAGCTACCTTGGCCTGTTACAAAGTTTGATGAAAATGTTTTTCCTTTTGAAACTGGAAGGCCTCCATTTGCAGTTAGGTTTGATACCTCACCTTCCTGGTTCAAAAACAATTTCAGCTGTCTGCTGACGGAAGTTCACAGTCACACAAGGAACTGCAGCATCATTACTATCCTGTAGTGACCAACGGATTTGTTCCAATAAGGGAAAACTTTAGTGAAGAAAGCTGTCAAGGGACTCCAGCACTAGATCTCAACAGCTTTGCCATGGCAGCAAGTATTTTCTCAGGGTATTTCACAGTCTCCCACAAAGCCATGTTTTAAGCTGATGAGATTTCTGTATGTTACTGATACATCTGACTCATGGACAGTGATTGTGAACATGAACTGTTGTCCGGTCTGCCCAGCAGACTACAGATAAATAGGAAAAGAAAACTGACAGAATTTTTGGCAGATACTTTTGTATGGCTCACCATGCCTGGTGAAAACCTCAGCACAGCTCTGGGTGAAGAAGTCAAAGAGGAATTACTTGGAATGACCCCTGAATGACAGAGGGACAGCAGCCAAACAAGAGCAGCAAAACAAAACTTCAGTGGCACTGACAAAGGTATCATTAATATGAAGGGGATTTGAAAGGATTTATGGCATACTGATTTATCATTAGCAGGATTTTTCCTGGCTTCCTTTAAAGTGATAGCTCCAATAATACTACAGAATAGACACCAAGGAAAAATTCTTCTGGAGTTTATGCTCAACAAGTTCTTTTCTTTTTTTTTTTTTTTTTAGCTCAATTACTGTATATCTAGTTTTTCAAAGTCTTACAACACTGAAAGTATTAACATCTCTTTAATTTATAAATTAAATAAATAGGCAAAGTTACTGCAGCCTGTCTGCTCCCAAGCCTGTGAGCTTACCATTGCTAAGTGTCTGCTACTTGAGCAGAATGGGTGATGGTGCTTGTAAAGGCAACAAGAACAATAATATATGTGGAGTGGTTCAGGACAACATGCAATTATAAACACCTCCTGCAAAGCACATTCATTAGGTCTGCAGGTTCATAAGAGCTTTTTAGATTCCATATTTTAATCACTCATCTTGAAACAGCCTGAAAAAAACAAACAAACAAACAAAACCAACCCACTACAAAAAAACACCACATGCCCAAGGCCAAGAGCAGAATGTTGTTTTTTTTCCTCGAACAGGAAGTATGATTTTGTGACCTTGCCTTTCTCAAAACTATTGTCTGTTCTTCTGCATTGATGTTGGTCATAGGCCTGACGTCAGAAGAGAGATCCCAGGTAGACAAATACCTGAGATTTGTAAGGCCAAATACTCAGCTGGTATAAATTAGTGACCCTACATCGCCTTCACGTGTCACCACGTGGCATAAGAAGAGCTGCTCTCACCAGTTGGCTGGCCCCAAGCTACTGTTTTGTAAAGTTAAACTGCTCCCAAGGAATTGTTTACAGAACAACAGGGGGTTGCTCACTGATTTCTCAAACACTGAGGAACCAAAAGAAAAAGGGAAGAAACAAACTTCTAACTGTCCCAAACAGTCAGCACAGAAACTATCCTTCACTATCTCTGCAACACCTGGAAGAGCTGATTGTAACTGTAGATCCCAATTACAGTGACAATAACACAAGATAGACAGTTCTTTAAAAATAAACAGAGATGAAGTAGTACTATTGATCACTATTATTAACATAATGGGCCAACATAATTTAAACCTTTCCATTAAGGCACTAAGATGCGTTTTCAAGATAGGTCATTGGTGCAATTATTGAGCTGAGTAGGAGGTAGAAATGTAATTATGTAAACTAACTAAATTAAGAGGATTGCACAGTTCATTAGAGTCCATTTTTTTGGTCAACATTTTGGATCACCAGCTGCTATAGAATTTCATTTCCATTAAAGAGCATTAATTGCATCTCTTCTGTGAAAGCAGGCCAGTTGTGTTAGTTGAGCAGTTCCAGCCTTGCTACTCTATTGCAGGTGTGGAAATAGCCTTCTGCTCCACACCAGTGCCCAGGACAGCCTCATCAAACCTTCAGTGGGACAAGATACTCCTGCCAACTGTGCCTACAATCACACTGGCTGGTGAGAACTTGTATAGCTGACATCCTTAGGGGCTTAAGGCAGCATTTATTTAGCAAATATGACTGAAGAGAGCATCCCACTTTGCTAACTAATTTCTAAACACAGAACTAGGCCCTTCCCAAAGCAGTATCTCTGTGGCCAGAAAGAAGAAAGAGGGGAGGCTTAGTTACTGCATGTTACACATAGTGGGCTGAGACAGAGGGCTCATCTCGGGCCAGGACTTTCAAACAAGCCTGAGAGCACTGGGCACACTTTTCTGAGTTAATTGTGGTCAGGCATCAGTTAGTTACCTTTTTCCAGAGACCGAAAAATCCAGCCAAAACTGCTTTCCTGGAGTCAAATACGGTCTCTACCACGTACCCATGCCATTCCCACTGTCTCTTGGTCCAGTTTCTCATGCTTTCCACTGAAGGAATAAACAAGCCCCTGCTGTCAGATGAAGAACTCAGGAGGGACTTGGAAGTCTATAGGTCAATTTACATACAGCAAGAGACTTCATTTCACACATTTCTTGTCACTGGCTTTATTGTCCTTTTTGTTACTATGGAGTAATATTAAGGTAAATATTCCTCTATGTCCTGTAAAATAAATGTGGACCACACTTTTGACCTTCAGCAATAGAAAAGTTTCCCATCTGTAAGAGGTCAATCTGCAGATAAAATAATCTTCATTCTAAACTGGAGACTCTGTTACTTGTGAGTTATATGTGACTCTCCCTTCCTCAAAGGGACAACTCTTTGTCATCAACCATTTTTCTACAGATGCTGCTGGCTAACTGGAGCCCAGGGCAATCAGTCACCAGCTGCTCCTCTGCCTCCAGACAGGATATTCAGTCTACAACAGGCAAATCTCATGCTGCTCCATTCCTGCCAGACTGTTTCTTGGGGTTTCGTTGAGCTTAGAGGGATTTTTTTATTGTTTGAAAGTTTTTATTGTTTGAAGGTCTTCCCTAAAGACAGGGAATGCTTTTGCTACAATGTTCTAATACATTTTGACTCGCTGACTGGCCACTCAAGCTTTTTGCATATGAGAGTTATTGCTGAAGAACTTCATAAAGACATATCCCTTGTATGTGTAAGGAGTATAAATGGATATAGTACAGTAAAGAGGGTGATCATACTGGCTTTATTTGCTAAACAGTAGATAAAAAACCCCTAGCTCTCTTCTCCTTCAAGGAAACTACTAGATACAGACACAGATGTTCACAGGGAGAGAAATGGTTCCACACTCAGGAGCATGTTTACATAATATTTTTTCTACGTGCAGGGGAAAGGGAAAAAAGAGTAATTTTATATCCATGTAAAAAGATGGATGCCTGTGCTGTGTGACGCTGCTATGGAAGGGTATTTGATTTTTGTACCTAATAGCTTCTGAACAGGCTTTACCTGCAGTAATCATCAGACTCCGTGTTTGTTCTTTTTTAAATGAGCATCCTGCGGGTGACTAAGCAAAAGGAACCTGTGGAAACCTCCTCTCGCAGCATGTAAATCAGCACTGCAACATTCGCTTTTCCCTTGCTGACGGTATTAATGTGTTGCTTGCACAGACAAATTAGGGACTCGGGAGCAACACCTCCAGCAGCCCTCGGTGCCCCCACCCACTCGTGCCCCGCTTTGGCGCAGGGAGGGTGGCTCTGCGCCAGCAGAGTTCGCTGGGATGACTCACTTGTGAAATATGGATGTGATCACACAGGCACCACCACGGTGCAGTCTGCAGTGCCAGGATCAATGCCATACCTACAGCTGCACCTCAGTGTGCCCAGGAAATTCAATACAGCCCCAACAGGCAGTGCACTGCTGTCCCGGGCTCAGCACAGGTCTGCACTTTTCCTTGACTCCATAACTCTACCTTTTTATTTTCACAGAATTTCTTTAGCTTTTTTGGGAAGTGAGCTGGACTACATTTTTCTTTCCCAAAGTAGAAGCTAAGCATGGCTGGGGAATGGCAGCAGGAGGGGTGAGCTGCTGTCTCTCAAAAAGACCAGAACCTGCCAATCACCCTCTTACCTCTGTGCCGGGCAGAAACTCACGGACCCCAGGCCCAGAGCAGCAAAGGAGGAGCACACATTAAGTTGCTGCTCAAAGATCCACAGCACCAGGGAGCAGCAAAGCCAGATTTAGGAGCCAGGATCCACGTGTCATCCTCAGCACGTGAAATGCAAGGTACCTCACCCTGGAGCAGCAGTGAAGCGACAGAACCTGACTGTAAGTGCAACAAGTTCTGCTGCACAGAAAGGGCCAGATCACAAGAGATGTGAAAGAACAGACTTAAGGAGCTGCCCTGGAAGCTTAACATAGATCTGCCTCAAGGAGAAAACCTGCTACTAGTTACCAGGCTGGTTCATTCACTGTAGCCTAAATTTATCTAAAGATTCTTCAATAGAGAATCACTATGAGACCCCCACATCAAAACAAAAGTAAAAATATACAGGGAGAAGAGACAGAGAAAAATTTAATCATGCAAACAAGAGAAAATCATAAAATGACATTGCAAAACTAAAGAAACAAACACATTTTCAATATAAACCAGAAAATAAATGCTACTACCACAGGTTTTACAGATCTAAAAATCTATTTATAATGTCAACAGAATAGGGTGAAGCCTTTCTTGCCATTCCTTCAGACAGGTCCCTGACAGTATCTGTAAAACCTAGTCATGTCATTTCTGACTCAACAGAACACAAGTTTTCATGCCTCCTAATTTTGGACTCAGAAAAGTCAGAAGTGGCCCTTGCAGATAAAGAACAACTTTACTTCTGCCATAGGAAATCTACTTGTCTACTTGTTTTTCTGGCCCTGTGATAAAAATTTCCTGGGTACATCCCTTTAACTTCTAGAGGAACTTTTAAAAATAGTTCTGCATTTACCTATCCCTTTAATACTAATTCAATCCTTTAAAAAGTATTAAGTCCTTGTGGTTTTTTTCTGTGCAAGTAATTATTTCTCCAGTTTGCCTGCTTAGAAGATATTATTTTTCAGTAGTATTATTCCTCTTCAGTTAGCTCTTCATGTAAAGCTTCTCAAATGACTGATGCTAATGCAGCTGTCAAAAGGTTGGAAAATATTTGACTTTCCTTTTCACAAGCCCAGATCCATAGTTTTACACATTCTGGATCTGTATTTTCAACTCAAATGGTGCGATGAATAACATTTTTACTAAGTTAATCAATACATGCCTCACCTCTAGCAACAGAAATCTACAGTACAGTTAATGAATTCATTTATAAGACTAAATTAAACAAACTATTTATGAGGATTCTGACCATTTCTTGACAGCTTTTCATGTTTTAGACACAAGAGGAGAAAGCAGGTTGGGCTAGCAGCATTATTGATATTTTACTTAAACCTCAATATTGCAAATTTGTTCAGTATATCCTATTTTAATTAGAAGAGGAAGGTTCTTCCAGAATTTTAAGTTCACACAGAGAACCTGACTGCCCCTATACATGTGTAGATTTGTAATATCTAGTTATTACTTCCTTTCACTCCCAAAAACGGAGATAGTTAGATAGTTGATTCTCAGACCCAGCTAACCACACTTCACTGTCCTTACTTGCATCCTGATTTTGTCTAATACAAATTTTATGACACGCTTTTGACTTAATTCCCCACATTGTTTGATCTATAAAACAATATTTTTCTTCATAATTTGAAGTTGTTCAAAGCAACAAGATCAGAAGCAAATGCCAACACAGTGGTCTTAATTGGACCAGCAGTACTCCATTCCCAATTTTATTCTAGTTTCTAGGAAACACAGAGAACATCTCAGTGGATGGAGAAGGAATCCTTGTGCAGATGCTCACATGTATCATGTCCCTTAATTTCATGTTCTTCACTTGTTATAAGATCACCTCTATATTGGTAGTTTTTGCTCCAAATACCTCTTTGGGGTTCAGCCTGTCAAACTCCCCAATTCATCACTGTTGTACGGACTGATCTGAGTGTCACCTCAAAAATCCGCTTTGTTTTTTTTTATGTCTTTCATCACTGACTTCTTTGGTGGTCTCAAGTAAAACTTAGGAATTATCAAGTTGTTAGTATTCCTTTGATCCTGATATTCCCTCTCCTGTTGAAGAGCAGGGTTTCTAACTGTCAACCAGTAACTTATATGTGTTGCTCTACCTGAATTTATCATACCCAGCAAACTCAGACACTTACAGTTTTTATGGACCACCTCTTTGTTGCAAAAGTTTAATTTCATATTAAGACCAGTCTTGTATTTTCCATACTGATTCATTCACTCTTGTTACATTCCTTAGCATTCTGGGAAATAAAATACAATTTTATGTCTACTTTTATTGGTTGAACAACATAAAGAGCATCAAAGAAAATGTTTTTGTATAAAATGTAATCTATCAAGACACCAGAACTGAGATGTTCGCTGTGTTGAGCCCACTAGACAGGATGTATTTGTGTTGGGAAGCATCATTATAAAAAAGGCCAGACTGGACAGATATTGTTCATTATTAATCTCTGGTTGCTCTCAAATTCTTTACAACATCATCAAGCTAGAGGAAAGCATTATCACCTAACAACTCCAGCTTTGCTTTTGAAAACATCTCATCTCTGTTCTGCCACATTGTACCATCAGGACTTGACTGGAAATGTCAAACCACTCAGTTCTGCAGGAACTGTATAAAAATACAATAGCAAGATCCATAGTTTTATCACATCTATTTTGGAGGAATGACAACCAGCCTGGGCACTGGACATTAAATTAATAATATGTTCCACTGGGAAGTTTCACTTTGAAGCGTTTCTGAGTGGCTGCCAGCTCTTGAGTGGAAAGTAAATGTAGCAGACTTCAGTAAAATGAACTGCCAGGGCTGAACCCACAACTCAGAACAGACACAATTTCAGGCAGAACTACCTGTGTGTGGCAGGTGCTCTGGCTCCATGATCCTTGTGGCTGGTCTTACAGCTCTATCTTCCCAAGTTCTGTACCTTTAGGGATGGAGAGGAAAGAGCTTCGCTGAGTTTCTATTCTGAATCTCTGACACTATCAACAAGCTACAGTTCCCTCTTCTCAGCTCCTCACTGTATACATATTAAACCAAAACTTGTGATTTGCTTCCAGATAAATATATCTTTTTGATAAAAAGGTCATGTATGAAGGGCAAGTTGCAGACTCAGAGCTCAGGCTGGTGCACTCAGAAGCAACAAGGACAAGCCACAGCCTTTTTGTATGTTTGACTGACAGATGCTCTCAGCCCTCAAAACTGCTGCTGAAAAGGAAAGCTCAAAACCGCTTTTGAAAGTCAAGGCCGTAGCCTGCACAGGCCATAAATAAACAGGTTTTAGATCTTGCATTAGCTTGAATTCTCAGGGAAAATGGAACTCTGAAATTTAATGTACATTGGTATTGTTCCTTGGTTGTACTATGGTCTGCTTACTAAAAAATGTCTGAATACCTCTAAAAGGTTTTAAAAGGTGAAATGACATTGTAATGCATGCAAGACTGAGGCAAAATATCAACTCCAAAAATCCATAATAAATCCAAAGCCTTCAACTGGAATCCTGAAATAAATTAAACTGGTTTTAAGGTTAAAAACTCAGCTACCAATGCTTTTCTACTTTTCTTCATTCACCATTTCCTACTATGTGTATTTTGAACATCCCACAAACTCCACAGTAGAACGACTTTCTCGTTGTCCTGTTATTTCAACTGTTTAGGGTGAGGAAGGAACAGTCACACAACATAAAAACTGGTTGGTGGTTGCAGAAAAGATCCCTCAAGTGTGTTGTCCTGTCTTCTGTAGTGGCTTATGAGGTACTAAGGGACGAGCTGAGAACCTGAGATTCACAATACACATCCAAAGGAAAAACAAACAAATTCCAGATTCCGGTATTATTCTGTTGTATTTTGGTCAAAGGTTTCAGTTATGCTTTAGAATTGATTTTGTGCACTTCAGAGAGAAGCCTCCAAAACCTGTTTATCTCATACCAGTGGGCTGTGTTGTCCCTCCACATCAGGGGCTCTGCAGGAGCCTGTTGCTAATTTTGTGGCAAGTTGAACATGCACAGTATGAGCTTCTCAAACACTGACTTTGCAACATCTGAGAGACTTTTTTTTTCTCAACTGAGTCAAAGCCACTTTTCCTCTACTGAGGAGCAAGCTCATGGCAAGAGAGAAGTTCTAAGAGAATCTATTTCTGAGTTATCCGAGTGCATACATAGCTCCCGAAGATTTTTTAAAAGAATGGAAAAAACTTCTTAGAAGAAATAAAAAGAGGATTTTTATGCTTTGGATCAATGAAAACTGGACAAGCAGAATCTCACAAAACCTAGTAAAAAAAAAAAAACAAGCAAAACTAAAACAAGACCTTTTCTTTGAAGAAAAAGTAGTAGAATTCAGATAAAGTACTTTAGAAACTGTTAGTAGGCTACTAAACTAATGCATTTGAAGGGAAAGTTCTTACTCAAACTCCAGTAGTAGAAATTACAGGATTATAGGATTTCAATTTTTTACTAAAAAGGCAGGGTTCTGGCATGAAAAGCTTAGCCCATACTTTCATTTAACTTATCAGCAAGGAAAGTTATCCATTGATAAAGGCTCTGGACTCTCTAAGGGAGCTCAGATTCAAGGGCCACCTTTATATCACAGCAACTTCTGCAACTTTTTTCTCAACCCGGTAACTGATGCTACACCATAAAATATCAATAAATATCCAGTTACTTCACTATCCATCCTTACATACAGCATATTTTTAGTGATAAAGATAGCTCAAGTAGTATACTGAATAAGAAAACATTATTCAGCTGCAGTGTATTACTAAAAGCCTGTTTTTCTTTTTCATGTAATATTCAGAGTACCTTGAAAAGAGAAATAAAATCCTGGAAAGAATCCTTATTCCAGATATGCAACAAAACTCTCAAACAAGATCCCTCTAACTCCCTCTCTGGTGGATGTTTTCCCCAGTTGCTCTTATCAGGACACATCCTCAAAAGTTATTTGGAATTATTTTGAAGAGGGCATAGTAGCAGCAAGTCTGTCATAACAAGGGCAACACCTGTGCTCCCTGGCTATCTGGAATCCCAAATCCAGTGTATATCTTGTTGTGGTTTAGGAGTGAGACCAAGGATTTCAGTTGTGACTTGACAATGAAACACGACAGGACATGATTATCTGAATATTGAATCAGATTTCTGTAAAAGCTGCCAGTCTGAAATCATTGCATTTTTATTAAATTTGACACTACATGTGGAGATAAAAATAGTCAGTGACTACATTTCATTACTTGGTAAAAAAAAGACTGCTTTAATATAAAGCTTCCAGACTGTCTAAAGGTCTGGGTTGCATTAACAAAACCTATTACACTGCTTTGCACCTCGGATAAGCTTTCTGGAATGAATGCATGGGGGCAAAGAGATACCACCCAGCATAGGCTGTAGTAGCACTGTCTGTCAGAGAACAATTCAGCAAATTCAGGTGTTATTTGGAGTTAACAGACAAAGCACAGTTTAGTCTTAGAGCACCATGGGAATGGTACACGAGCCAGGCTATGGATGAGGCACGTTGGTGGGGTTTGTGTCACATATTCCATGGTATTTACTCAGGGGGGCAGATAGTCACACACCAATCCTCAGTATTCTATTCATCAAAGGAATTATAGTTCACTGGCTCTGCTAGATATGAGATGCACAGACAGGTTGTATATATCACAAAACACAAGATACTTCAATTTCTATAACCCCAATAGCAAAGTTCTAGTAAACCATGCCAGACAGCTCCCGTCTGGAGAGGCAGCTCAGGTGGTTATTTATTTCCAGCAGTATTGCTAGAAGATAGTTTCCAGGCATTATTAAATGCCTACTCCCTAACAACCAATTCCCTATTATTAACGTGCATTGACAGCCCACTCACTACCTGTAAATGTACAATGTATTTGGCACAAATCAAGCTTCATTTGCTGCCTGAGAGTATGGATTTAGTTTGATGGACACTATCACAAACAAACCACAGAACTGCTTGGGGCCAGACAATGCAGATAAGCCAGTGCAAACTGAAATTTTATCTAACAGCTGGAAAAGTCAACTGGACTGCACAGTCTTGCACAGTATAAAAGGAAAGAAGTAATTCTCTGCATTTCGAGCAAATGTGTACTTTCCAGGCTCACAAAAATTTTCCACTCTATTACCAAACAAAAAAAAAAAATGGCTGTGAAAATTGAGAAACATGTCTATATTATTTGTAAGAATATATAAATACACCTGTTGATTATTGGCAGCTAATGCAATGGAGCATTAAACTGAAAGATCTTTTCAGCTACCCAGGAATACATACATCTTTTTTATTTTTATCTAGTCACCAGATATCTAAATTGACTCCTTTTACAGTCCCACTCACTCCCCACTGAGGTCATTCTGCTCTAATATGGGGCTGGGAGACCTGTCCTACTTTGTAATGTAGTGGACCTCCCTCTGCCACTCTGGGAAATGATGTTATGAACACTTAATAAGGTGCAGTCGTGAGAATAGAGAGGTCAAAATAATGTTTGGAAAAAAAGTTTATCCTAAGTTAGTCATCGATGAGCTAGGTCTAAGTCAGAGAATAGTTAAGCCTACCCAAATTTCTAAGGAAAACACAAAATTCATAAAGCCTGTATTGCATTAATGATTTTCCCTCTTCTTGGTGGAGTCTACACGGTACCCTGTTTGAGAGAATGAGCTCTCTCTTACTCATTTCCCAGATTACTTGCCATCCATGAAGAGAGTTTATATCAGGGAGCAAAACTGGCTAGTGCTGATTAGGTAGAAAAAGTAATTAACAGGAGACAGTCTGATGAGGAAGCATGATCTAAAAACTCGGGGAACTGTCAAGTTCCTTGACCAAGAGAAGCACAGGTAATAAACCCAACACTGAAAAATGTTTGGGTTGGTGGGGGGGGGCCATGTTTTGGAAAGGAGGATCTGAGAGAGAAAAATTAATGTTGGTACTGGGATGACTATGATAATAATAAAGGGAGTGGTTGCAAATGGAACTCTTAAAGCCTCTTGAGAAAAATCCATTATTCTTTATTTTTTAATTTTGTTTGCAGAATACAGAATATCGTCCTAACTTTTCAGCCATGGAAAAAGCCCAAAACGTTTTGCTCAAATTTCCAGTAATGTGAACAATCAGTGAGTGACCAATTTTAATGAGACCTCCAAGAGTCATTAGAAAGCTAATGGTTTCTCAGATTATATCACTTTGTCAGTTGATTACCTTGCTTCGTGTTGGGAGTGCATGTGATTACTGCCTTGCAGGGATCAGCAGCAGCACCTCTTATATTGAAAACAGCAGCATGTAGTGAAGAGTCGGACTCACTCTTCCTGCTTGCCCTGGGCTTTGCCCTCAGCTCCTTCCCAGGCATCTGGCAGAGCTGATGCTCCACTTGGTTCTGCTGTTTCCATCTCAGGGCGACAGCAGCCAGAGAGCTGTCTCACACTTGTCCTGACTTACTGCATAAATGCCTTGGGTGGCTGCTGTGGCTGGCTCAGAGACCCCATTTCACAGAGCACTTGAGCCCCAAGAGGAGAATAAACACTTAGAGTAATAGAGTTGAATTTATTTCCAGTAATATATTTCCATGCACTGAACACTATCTCTTGTGGTGTTTAACCCATACAATACAGGACTGGTATGTGATCAGTATGAGAATTAATCATTTGGAGTATGTACAACCAATTATTCTTGCTAAAATTCCATTCCCCAAAACAGTTAAAAAAGAGAGGAAAAAATCTCAGAAGTCACACCAATGCCATTTCCAAGGGAGGATCCCTGGACATGGCAGCCCTTAGGTAATACCATTTATTGTTCAAAAGGTGAAGACAGAGCTTTACCAAAGAAAAAAAACAAGATGGTTTTGAAGATGATAATGGTCCAGTTACAGTAAATCCCTCTGGAAATAACTGCATTGTCTTGAAGGCTTTCCAAGTTAAATGTTTTCACATTTATCATGGCAAATGCAGAGTATCATCAAGATATCTGCTTGCAGATCTTGGCTAATAGCTAAAAACTGAATCAGCTCCATTATTGCCTTTATTGCTGACATCTGTTTCTCCCTAAAGATGTGTAAATAACTGCGGCCAACACAGCTGACAGGGAGGGAAGAGATTCAAACCAAAAATGAAAAGTGCCTCTGGGATATTTTTCAGGCCCACTGATAATGAATTTCAAAGACTACTGCTTTTTTACGGCATGTACTTAGACCCTAGGCTAAGAATACAGTACTGTAATATAGATACCTCTATTTCTAAGACACAAACTTTGTTTTTATAGTACATTAAGGTTGAATTCCCAATGCTTCCCATACTAAGGAAGTGAATGAATACATATTTATCCATGAAAGCTGTAATGATGTCATATTAAGGGTAAGAATTTGAGGAAATTTAAAAGCAGGAGACCTGGTAAAAAGAATTATCCTTCCAATCACTTTTACTGAGAAGTTAAGGACAGCCCTGTACTGGTTGCTCATGACTTGAAAGTCACAGTGAAATCTCCCTTGTACAAAATTTATTGTGTACATTTGGAATATCCCAACTGTCTATTTTTTTTTTAAAGAGAAGAATTTAAAGGTAGTAAAGAACACGTTCTTCACTCAGACCTATCTTCACACATTGTAAGTGGAGAAGTGACAGTGAAAAGGAAAGCTCAGCCAAGTGGAACAAAGTGGCTAAGTTATTTTGTTTGTTATATTCATTACAGTCATGCCCAGGAACACGGCAAGTCTAGAGCTCAGTGATGCAAAAACCACTGTGCAACACAGAGTAGGACCTGGTGTGAGTTCAGAAATGCTTGCAGCCAAACAGACAAGACAAAAGCCACTGCAGAAGAAAAGCACACAAGAGGACTGAGAACACAGCTGTCCCGGTAAACATATTTTCAGGATCATAGGAATAGCTTTATTGTTTTCCTAACGTCATGATTGATTTGGGGTGGGTGAAGGCAAGAACTTCTGGTAGGAAGGGACCAGCAAAGTGGAAAACCAAAGGGATGAGATGATGAGGAGAGGAAGGAGGAGAAAGACAGCAGGAGTCCCAGAAGACACTGAGTTGCACAGGGTCCTGCAAGGTAGCACTTGGCCTATGGACTAGGGATAGAAACAGGCATGAAGACTTGCCAATATATATACAAAAACTGCCAGAGAACAAATATCATATTCCAGATATTGTACCAACGTTGTCTACTGATTGAAATGATGAATATCAATTCTACACTGAAACTAGATACTGACAAAAGGCATTTTCTTCTCTTTTGCTATGTGTATGATTTCCTGTTCACTAATACACCCCAAAGATGTGAATAAAAAGAAAAAAGTAGCTTTAGCTTGGCAATTTCATGCAGTTTCATGCATGTAGTAAAGAGCACAGACAGGTACTTCACCTAAAAGAAAAACATCAGGGCTTACAGGTGAGCTACAAAATTACCATTCCCGACAAAATGCTTTCCAAGAGTGTATTTTGATCATTGAACTAGACACTTTGGAGAAAGTGTTACTGAAAAGCCATTGGACAACAGAAAATATCCTCATTAAACACTGTCAAGTTGATATCATTAAGTTATGAAGACTGAACAAATGTGTTTGACAGAACCATAGGATCAGCAGAACTCCCAGTCATTGCCGGCTAAAGATGGAGCTGCTCTAGTGCTGTGATTTGCTGCGGTGGGGATATTATGACTGTTTAAATGGTTTCAGAGCTGTCTTTGAACTCTGCACAGGAATAATTCTAGAACAATTGACAATAAAATGGTGAGCCTGTAATTGTTTAGGTCTTGGGGGAAACAGGAATCAGTTTTGCACAGAAGTTTCCAGTAACTTTCCAATTCTTAGAGAAAATTACAATAGCTTAGCAGGAAACAAACAAGTATTGTTTCCTTGTTTATGGCAAAACCAAAAAGAGTAGAAAGATATGTGTACAGAAAATAATTTTCACTACCATCCCCAAACCCACAACATAAGCAGTTTTCGTTGAAGGTACAGCCCTGCAGCTTCAATAAGGAGGGCATTTCAACACTTTCTTCCCTGTCTCCCACCAGGGCCTGATCCCTCTGTCTGCTCACATTCACTCTGGGCATCACTGTGAGCAGACCAGCTGCCTACACTCTCACAAACACCACTAAGACCAGTTCCTCCATTACCCTCATCTTAGTGCAGCATTACCCTGAGACCTCAGTGAGAACTGTAGTCTGCTCTCCAAAAAAAAAACTTAATGAAAATGAAGCTGCATTAATTTTTGTGCTTAGCTTTCTTACATACTTTCAACTTTTCAAGTTTGAAGTTTCGCTTATTCTTTCTTACTCATTCATGTGTGTTTAACCTTGGTTAAAGTAAAAACTCCTGAGGGAGAGGCTGGAAGCTGAAAAGGGGAAAAAATGTGATTTCAGGTTTGGGAATTTCCTAATAAATCACCCTTTGACAAGTCACAGAAAATTATTATGTTGTTAAATATATTTTTGTTTTCCCAGGAAGAATTTTTAGTTGAGGAAAAAGTAAAATAAGTCAGAGAAGAGAAACTTTGGTTACTTCCCCTCCTTTCAGCACAGTAATGAAGATAATCAGAGCAAAAACTCAGTGTTTTGCATCATCCGGAGCAAGGCAGGTTTGGGGTTTTTTTCAGCCATAAATCTTGGTGTCAGTGACCTTAGAGGTTTCATCATTCTTCTCTTTATCCAGAAATATTTATCTTAGCTTCCAAACTGTTTGAATCTAGGAAGAAAAGAGCTCATCATTTTGTGTGTAATTTCAGTGAAAATAATTCCAAAAAGCTTTGGTGATACATACTGAACATTCAACCTGTACAGTACAGCAAAACCTCTTAAACTGCTCAAGGTACTGACAGAAGTTGATAACTCCATAGAGGTAATCTGTCAATAGCAGTGAAGCAGATCCATACTCAGTGAGATGCTTTGGGAAATAGCAGGAGGGGAGCCTGGAAATATGGAGCAGCTCGTTACGGTAGTCTCAAACAAGTTTCAGTATTTGTATGACATAAAATATTCCTTAAGTAGGCAGCAAGAATGAATCAGTGTTGCTAGATGTTACCAGATAAGACTTCAAGGTACTAATTAAACAGTTATTTCCAAAAGATATGGAAATTCCATATAAAAGTGTCTTTTAGGTCAAGTTAACTAAGCAAAGTGGTTTTGCCATGAGGCCGAAATATGGTCACTGTATCCCCAAATTCACAGGAGATGGGAAATCCTGACTAACTTTTAATTTTGCTTAGATTTTTATTTTCTGCCACTCAAACATGCAGCTCATAATAAAAAGCCTGTTTGCTTTCTCTCGCCTTTCAACAGCCTGAAGTGGTCTCTGTCTGCTCAGATCCCTCTTGAGCCGGTTACAAGACTGGTAACAGCAGTGACAGAGTAAGAGGAGTGGGAATTAAAGGATTTTTCCCCAAAAAATAACCAAAGATAGCATTGTTTGATCAAAATATCACTAGGGAAGAGAAAGGGCTGCAGGCATACTGCAGCTTCAGCAACAATATCAGAAAGGAGACTTGCCCCTGGACAATTGAAAGGTCCCAACATGAAGCAGAGTGCCTGGCCCCAGTGGCCATCAGCCAGCTACACAAAGGCAAAGTCACTCCCTGCCATGGTAGCCTGGCTGCTGGAGGGTTGCAGGAACCTCTGCTCAGACATCTACATTTCTGGAGAACAACACAGGCAATGATTAGCTCTGCAGGCAACAGCCAGAGTTTAGGCCAAAAAGCACAGAGCAGCAAGGAGGGATTATTAAAGCATCAGGTAGTGGAAAGGGCCTGTCTGAAACTGTGTTTGACTTGCACATGAAAGCTCTGCGCTAGTTCCCTAAGTGAGGCTGAGCACCTGCCTTGCCTAGAGCACACACCTCCACAAGAAGAAGTGGAAGACACTGTGAAAAGAACAGCTCGAATATCAGGGGTTGTGAATATTTCCATTTTTGCCAGGAGAGCCAGCAGTGTCCGTGTCAGCACAGAGGCCAGATGATGATCTGCATTTCACAGCATCTGTAGACAATCCACAACACCACACTCTTTCCTCATCCTAGCCTGCCCCCTCTCTTCTGCCTGCCTGTCCTCTTGCTCTATCTTTCTGTGGCAAGTAAGCCACTCCCTGAGAGTAGTAGATGGGGTTAATTGGGATGAGGAAATTTCATTTAAGACGGGCTAGTGAAGTGGGTTGCGCTGTGCACATCATCCCTGTGCTGCGTGGGCTGTGCCATGTGGGCTCGGGAGCCTGACTCCACATTGAGCTCGTCTTGTTCCAGCGAGCACACAGGCTCACTTCTGCCTTTTGTTACTCCTGATGAATTTTAATCACTAATGCCTTGTTTTCAAGTAATGGTCTACTGCATGAATCACCCAGAAGAGGGTTATAATTCAAGGCACACCACTGAAAAGCAGCACAACATAACCTCAATTGTCTCCCTTTCATATATTTCTTTCAGGTTATAATATGTCTAATTTCGCTTCCCCAAAGTTGCAGAGATAGGAGCAGCGTTCCTCCCCGCAGCCGCCGCCGGTAACCATGGTGACCAACGCCAGTGCGATGAACACACCTTCTGTTCCAACGGGAGCCCAGAAGCACTGAAGTTAAGAAACGATGTAAATAAAAATAGGGCTGGAAACAAAACCAAAGCGCTGGGAAAACTTTGCCTGGGTTTTAAATACAACACTATGGAATAGAAACAAAGCATTATTCATTAATACCTGTATGTGTGTATCTCTCACAGACTTGTGACCCTTCACCATTTAAAAACACCGGGTAAAGCCAGTAAGGTATATTTTTTAATATTTAGGCGGAAAGAACAGAACAGATTTATCACTGCCCCTGCCACATGTATGAACACACTTTGGAATAGCCACTGCCTGATTCCTCCCTTACAGAGTATTATTACAAGAAGTTCTATGTGCAGTCATGTCTGGTATGTGGCACAAATGCAATTATAAGTAGATGCAGGCCTGGAGGACTTAATAAATCTGCTGCGAAGTCGAGTGTGCAACATCCTGATCTGCAGCAGGCATGTTCTGATGGGGAAGGAAACACAATGCTGCTCAGCCTTATTCCCTAAGAGTGCTTTCAGCTGCTCCCATCTGCTAAGGACTGGCAAGCTTCCCTTGCAAAGCGAAAGCAGCGTCTTAGAGCTGAAGCATGATGGTCCCGACCTCAGCATCTCTGAGGCTGCTTTATATGGCACAGGAGAGGTGCTGCCCGTGCACACACCCCCCCACGCTGTCCGTGTGCACAGAATGCAGAGCCCTGCTCTCTCTCTTAACACTAAAACCAAGCATGACTTGAAGGTGACTTCTATCTTAGAGAGAGGGGTATACTGGGTTGTTGTCCAGTATGGTCATGGAGTGGTTTGGTTGGCAGGTGACTGAAAGGTCAGCTAGTTCCAACCTCCCTGCCATGGGACTGTGTCTTGATCTGAATTCTGTCTCTGCTGCTCCCCAATGACACTAAAGGGTAAAGTGAAAGGGAGTGATTTACCAAAACGCTGCATAATAAAGGGCTTTGCCAGAATTAGAAGCCAAGGTTTTTTGTCTCCAGTTCAGCAATGAGCTATCATACATAATTCAAAAGCTTTTTTCAGAATATTTCACACATTAATTAGTAGTAGTACTATGAATATTCTTCTAATTGTGTCACTGATAGGTTTTTTTTCTGCTTCCTAATTGTACAAGAACTTTTTTAATCTCTGGAATTTACACAATACATTACATTGTTTCTTCCTTTTCCTTTATCCATTTTTTTAAAAATGTGTTTCTGCTTATCCTAAGTCTACCCGAAAGAAATCTTCTATGTAGCTGGTAGTTGGTTTGCTGTGCCAAAGAGTTTTACTGGTGTAATCTAGCCAGAATCAGGGACAGGGGACAGAGGGGAGCTGATTAGAGAGATATTTCAAAGAACAATATTCTGGTTTATTCCCAATGAAATGGTGGAAAGAAAAAGGCTATGAGTTTAAAGAAGGTAAATGGGGAAGAAATCTTAATTTAGTTTAATGTCTCTGCTCACAGTCAGCAGGTTTCAGGGCACTTGCATATCCAAACTAATCAAATGCTAGTTTCTGTGTGACAATCTCTCCTCCCCTCTTGACACCCCTCAAGGCTGCTTTCAACTTGCTGAAAGTACTCAAACACAAAGTCTGAAGAACCTGAGCCAGGCATGCATTTTTGGTGGTGATGAGGTAGAGCAAGCCCTAGGGCACATTTCATGTTCCTTCTCGTGCGCTATCTCAAGGCCTCCTCTTCTCCCTGCCCACCACCCCCCCCTCCCCGAGCTGTCCCTTCCAAGCAAACACTCCAAAAAAATGAAAAGCCCTCCTTTCCTCTCTGAAAAATAAATAGACAAAACCACAGCAACTTTGCCTGAATAGTCCCAGTACTTCTGAGTTCTCAGCTCTGCCAACATCTGTTTCCCCTGTCTGCAGTTAAAATGCAAATGCTATCTTCTTTTCTCTCCCTTTTCCCTTCCCTAGACAACTGTGAGACCTCCTACCTGTTTTTAGACAAAGTAAAAGAGCTTTTCCTTGTTGGCTCTCTCCAAAAACCACAGGGAACAAAGCATTTGTTATTTTTAGATCCCATAGTTCCACTCAGTGCGGGAGATTCTCTGTCCTGGAAAGATGAGGATTCTTATATGGAGCTTGAAAAATATTTATTGCACTGCTGGTTTAACCACTTGTTTTCAGAGTGCTGCATTGAAAACCTGCTAATGGAAGTAGCCAAAAGCTACTAGAACTTCCTGCTTGTCCAAGCACTGAAAGCTGAAATGTATATCCAAGCCTTCTCTGTCTGCAGCATCAAACTGATCTTTTCTTATCCTTGTAACCCCATTATTTCCAGCCTGACAGTTTCCCCCCTCTGTGCCCTTGAGCCTCCTCCCATCCCCTGAGCCATACTATTCAAGTTCCTTCAGCTTAAACCTTTTTTTTTTTATTTTTTCTGTTATCTCTAAAGGATTACACTTCAGGACTAAGCAGCTCTCTGTGATTCTCACTCCCCCATATGCTCTGTGAGGGTATTTTCCACATCGTGTCACCATGTAATAAGCAAGGAAGCGACACCTAATGTCACTTCCTAGTGAAGGTGGGCTACACAATGCAATCCAGCAACAAATGAAAAATAGCTTGGAAAGCACATTATCCCTGGCAAACTTAGCTCCTTAAAGAGGGCTGAGAAACTCAGAAAGTGAGCGAGATGTAGACTGAAAATCTGGAGAGTAGAGAGGAAGGGCGGACTAATATCTTTGAGAAGAAGAGGAAACTGAGAAATACTGCAGAGCACTTGAGCATACATTTGAGCATTAAAGACCTCTTTGGGGTTCTCTTTAGGACCTCCCTCCCTTAGGGGAAAGTGATGCTCACAAGACCACACAACCTGTCAGTGTGTATCTCTTTTCTACCTGCCAATATCTCGAGGCATCTCAAAGGCAAGCAAACAACCAAAAATACCTGCAGACTTACTAATTGGGGTTGAAGAGAGAAACCCAAATTAGCAGATGCTGGAAGATATTTTTGGAATAGGCCTTAAAACAAGAAATCAGAGAAGTATTTGACGTGCATTACACTTGTGACTAAGGGTGCTGAGGTCATGGGGATCACTTGTGGGCTGGAAGGTACGAGCACATACAATTGCACTGTTGGATCAGAAACACCATCTCTGCAATGTAGTGCCTCTTCCAAAAGAGCACTAAGCACATTTGATTCCCTATGTGGGTAGTTTGTAGTTGAAACCAATTATATTACATATGGGATAATATATATGACATGAAGTTTTTCAAGGAGTTTGCACTTTAGATCACAGAGACATGAAAATACGTTATTCAAGTAATTAAGATCTATTTTCACTTTTTTTCAGAAATCATGCAATATGCTTACATATGCCTCCACCCCAGAAAATGTCATATTTTTAAGAGAATCTGACTTCTTTATAGCCCAATATTTTTAATCACTATTATATATACCTATTAGATACAAAGCAATTTGCAAACATCAGAAAATTATATATTAAAAGACAAAAAGATATTTTTCTCTCATGTTACTTCTCCCTCCTAAGAGCAGTAGTCATCACTAGTAGAAAGGTGATTATTTAAGCAAGAAACCTTCAGAACTCTCCCACAATAGCTACTGAACCACTCAGTGATCTCTGGTTAATATGTGGGTATTTTAAGAAGAGACTTAATTTTGTAGAGGGATCCTGTATTATCTATATTCTGTTGGTCTACAAGCACAATGACGTTACTCTTTTATGGTATATGTCAGCATTAGCATTTTAAAACACCAATAAAATGGGGACATATTACAAAGGACTTTTTTCTTAATTACTCTTTTAGATATCAAAACACATTTAGTTTGAGTTGAGAGTATGTGCTGGAGGCAAGTGTGGCCTATTCAGAATGGTTTCCATGTTCCAAAAATAATAAGCTGTATTCTTTTGATACTAACACAGATGTAAGGAGGAAACACATCAAAGTAATGAAACTACACTAGTAAGGCATGAGAGCAGAATCCAGCTGCATTTTTAAAGATATTTTCTCTGCAGTCATAATTTGAAAGGGAAATAGAAAAAAACAACTGCAACAAAAAAATATTAGTAATCTCAGTTCCTGCATGGCATTTCTGTCACATCTGAAACTCAGATTGATTTGACCAAGAAATGAACACCAGCATTTGGGGATGCTAAATAGCAGCTTTGTCAGGATGGCTAAGGAAGAGTCTTGGAACATCCTTACTTGACTCGATGTGTTGTCACAGCAATTTGAACTGATGGCAGTTTTGAAATCTGAACAAAACTTTGTACCTTGACACTACCTGGAAAGTCAACATGCAGTCAGAACAGCTTCATCCAACACTCACAACTGCTCAGATTAAATTAGTTCCCATCCATTACCTTCTATCCTCTAGGTCTAACATTATGTTCAAAAAATAAGGTCAGTGGTGAGGTGGGGTATTTCTTAAAGGAAAGCTGATGTCCTGGAACAACTCTCAAATGGCACCATCAAGACAGTGTTAGTGATCTAGAACAGATAGGCAGAATGCTGGTGCATCCATTAACCTCATGGTCTACACGCTTGTGGACCTTAAGATCCTTCTCTTCCATTTCCTTTCTTTCTTTCCCTCTCTGTTTTCATATGTTTCCAGGTACTGAAAATAAACATATGCTCAGACAGAAAAAGAGACAAAGAACAAAAAGCCCCAAGAAACACCCTGAAATCTTTGCTTTTGAGAAAGGAGTGAAAAAATCTACTTAAGATTCACTGTTCCCCAAAGATTCAATTCTGTCCCTAAATTTTAGATAATGTATTATTCCAAAGTATGAGGCTATGGAGAAAAACTTGATCCAAAGAATACTATAACCTGATGGAGTTCACAAGTTGACAATTCAAACCCCATGACAGGCCTGAGAACCTCCTTTCCCTTTAAGAGAGAACGAAGGAGCAAAGAAGGAAATGGTGCTATAGTTGTATAGACCAGGCCAGCCACCGTATTCAAGAGAAAAATATATTATGAATAAATTTGATATTTGACTCTCCATTGCACAAAGCAGGCTACACAGAAAGAGAAGAGCTGAAACAGCCATTGCAATTAAGAACTCCCCCAAAGGTAAAGAACTGCATCCCCCAGAGATGACAAGGTAATTTCCAATGTCAGAGGGAGGATGCACCTGGTGGGAGCTGGGCACGGCTCTCCTGGCATGACATGTAGGTGTTTCCAGAGGACTGTAGACACAGGACTGCAGTCACCCCTTTCAGGCTGGAGCTGCATTGTCTCTCAGTGCTGAGAAACAAGCATGACTCCTTTTTTCTCTATTGATTTCGGGTGTTCTGGTTCTGTTCTATCCCAGACCCTGTTCATTGCAGTACCTTGGAGTTTTTTCCTCTGTGGCACCAATTTAGTGTATCTCCTACTTGCTGCGATTGGAAGGTCACCTGGTTCTCCACAGGATGCACCTGAGTGATGTGACACACACTTATTCAAGGCTACATGTTTTGACACCTGTGCTGTTTGCAGCAGGGGCTTCCCATCACAGATGTGCAAAGCTTCATTTTCATGAAGCATTTGGAGCTTCTGGGACCTTAAATCATAGCGGGTGTTTTTGTTTTGTCTTAACTATGGCTCTGCATGTCTGCAAGGACCCACTGACTCTGACATACATTTCTAGGAGCCCAGACAACCCTGTTTTCAGTTTTCTGTTGAACAAGATGTCAGCAGATGACAATCCATACTCCACTGATGTCATTCTGTAATTTAACAACATTAAATATAGGTCAGAGTCTGACCTCCATCACCGTTTCAGCAGACACTTTATTATTTTGTTTTCACTCAACAAGTCAGACTGAGAATAATGGGGATATGCTGTGCCATAATTCACTGCAACGGCTTAAGCATATGCTCATGAAATGGCAGTTTGTTGCCTGACATAATTGTGTCAGACTTACCATGGCTAGCAAAAGCAGATTTTGTTCAGCTGCTGAACTGTAAAATCTTCTAATATAACCATTTTAAGAGACATAGTCAAATCCTAGTTGACGATAAATAAACTCCTGGTGTTTGCTCCCCCATGCCTGCATGAATAAATCTGTATTATTTTGCCCACAGAACACAGTTCCTGCCACATAAGAGGACGAGAAGCAAAAGGAGAACAACTGTACCTTAAACACAGCGTGGTTGGTACTTAAACAGAGCACTATCAATAATTATAAGTATTATATATATATAAAAAATACTTAACTGACCATCTTAGATTCTCCATACCACATTTGTAAAAGGCTACGAAAAAAAATTAGTCCTAAAACATACAGAACAGAGAAATATGACAGTCTAGGAAGCTCACAGCAGGATGTGGGGGCTGGTGCATCCACCCACCCTTACAGAGCTGTCTGAACATGCTGGGTCTCTCAAGCCAATAACAGTGGCAGATACTGCTGCAGATGCTGCCATGCTGGTGTTGTGCCCATAATCTGCTCTCATTTCATGTCTTATTTCCTTTGAATTAAAAGTTGAGTGGTGTGTGAGGCACCATCCTTCAGGAGTCTTTCTGCAGTCTCCAAGGACTCCTCCTTAGCCAAGTACTTCAGAGGCTGTAAATACAGCTGTTAATTTCTCTGATAAATAACAGAAGGACACAGGAAGAAAGAAGGAATTGGCACCGCTGTGTCAGCTTCATTACTTAAGAAAATTATCCTTTTCCTCTTCAGAACACTGAATAGATATTTGCATCCTAAACCCAGCAGGTTTAATTTGTAGCCTCCCTTCCTGCACTGTGATTCGGACCTAGAGCTACCAAACCACTAACAAACAAAACATTTGGAAATAGCAGTGCTGTTTTTTAATTTGTCCTTTTCTGTCTGCCACTTTGAGAAGTGTGTTACAAATTTACATTTTATTATCACTATCACTAATCTTGTTTGAGATCCTGTATTAAATGGTTCACACGCAAAAGTAAAGATCTGTAGATGCATTTTGTCCTTACCTCAGCCCTATAGCTATAAGAACTCTCTCTGATATTTTATTTTCCTTCAGCTTATTTCGTAATTTCAGTTTCTCTCCATTAGTACTCCTTGATTTTAAAGCAGCAGAAGCATTTTTTTTTCCGACTGTATCCATTCGGAAAACATCAACTTACATTTTCAGAATGAGTTAATGTGAACCCCTCTTTTTTGATCTGACAACACCTTCATTACATTTTCCCTACTGCTGAAAACCTGTTTATTTGTATGTCAAAAGAAATTATACCGGCACCAGGGCTGCAAGAATTTTTTTTACTGTACCAATTGCGGAGCTCTTCAAGACGATACTTCTACAGTCTTTAACAATAATGTTGTAAGTCTGTCTGTGTGCTTATTTTTTCACTGTGAAAAAATCAGTGAGAGATGGTTTCTCCTTCCCAACCAGGTATTGGAGGAGAAAAAGAAAATAAGTTAATCTCTTTTTTGACAATATTTTAAAAAACACTTGCTTTACTGTTTCAGTTATAATAAAATTTTACTTCTTTGAGCATAACATAGCCTGGGATATGCCATAAACCCAGAGCATCAAATTAAATTCTACCAGAGTTTCTTTAATATACTACCACACAAATCAAGTAACTGACAGCACAATCGTTTTCCTACCATCCTTGGAAGGTTTTGTAGAACAGAATATATTTAAGTTTTACTTCTTAAACATAATTTGCACTAATGACTAGATCACTCAGTGTGAATTACCAAATGCTGCAAATTAACAAAGAAGATATCCAATTATTTTTAAAGGGCTAATGGATACTAAAATGTACTGGTAATACACTTTAAAGATGATGTGTTGTTTTAATTATTCATAATCATAACATAAAAGCAAAGTGTAGCTTGGCATATCTATACAGGTAATGATCATCCCCTATAATCATGTTTGTCCTGGTGATCCTAGTGAAGGGAAGGGTGGAATGGAAGGGTGGGATGGAGTGTCACCTGCCATGGTAACAAATAAGCAAAGGTCAGAAAAGGGGGGTTTCTATTTCATGACAAGGACAGTGAAAAGAGACTCACAGCTACTGCTTAGAAAGTGTCTGTGCTGTAGACAAAGAAATCACAGTTTCCAGAGCTGTCATTCAAGCCCCTTTTGCTGTTGCAAAGACTCGTGTAGCACCAGACACCCTCTGTGTAGGAAAAGTGTGTTAATACTTTACAATGCACTCCCAACAGACTCAACAATATCTCCAAGATGCCAGCTCACCTTCCCTGCAGCCATTACAGTGTAATTTTCTGCCAGCTATGACTCTAATACTTCATAGAATGCCATCAACTATCAACCCAGTCCCAGCACTTTGCTGCCATTGGCTTGCCAGGGCTGTCGCAGGAGCACGACTGCAAACACTGTTTACTCAAATGTGGAATGACACAGCTGGATGGAAATGGCAAAGATACACATACGAGTTGACATGAATGAATCTCTGAAATCCTATTTATTAAAAATTAATGTTTAGAAAAGACAAATGCACCCTAGAGTCTCCCTACTCAGACTGCACAACTACTGCTGAGCTTTCCACCTCTGCACCAACTGTTCAGACCCCTCGAAGCTTTGCTAGTGCTGATGTGCTTGAGCTCTATTAATGTAATTCTAGCTTTCAATTTGGCTATTGCTAGCTCTCCTCATTTTCAACAAAGTCAAACACCAACACCTTTAATGCATTTCCAGCTGTGTTGGAGTATGTTCCTACAATGACTCCAGTTTCTCAAATTGCTCCTTTTAAGGTAAAAATTGTCTTTTTTTTTTTCTCCTTCGGCAAGCACTGCGTCTTATTGTGAAAATAACTGTTTTTACTAGCAAAGAAAAAAGCCTGATATTATTGGACCCAGACATCATGAGCAGCTCTGGGTCTGTTTCAGATCAGACATGGCTATTACAGCAGCTGGGAAGCGGTGACTGTCTCCTCATAGAACTTGAGCCCTGAGCTGAAACCTCTCCAGGAAGATGTGTGCTGGCTTCACGTTCTCAGCTGTGCAAGACAATACTCCTCAAGGTTTCCTAACAGCTTATCTGATATTGTATAAAAGCCGTGTCTTTGGCACAAACAAGGAATTGCAGTTTGCCTACGTGTTTTAGAAATCATGTGTATCTCACTGGAAGTGCTGCAACCTATTTAGCCTGAGAGTTGGTTTGCATATTTGCATTTTTTTCTTAAACCACCTTTTGCTGGACAAGTCTTTTTGCTGCCAGAAATCACAAATAGGATATATTGAAGATTTTCTCACAGTTCAATTGAGGATATCTAGAAAACACATCGTAGCTAGTCTAGATGTTGTTTTGATGAAAAAAAATACTTCAGGCTTCTCAGCATGTTATTCTTCTGGTGTGAAGAAATTTACTAAATTATTTGGGTTTTTTTATTTTTTTACAAGTAAGGTTTATAATTTTCCCAATTCTTTTTTGTCTTGGCTTCCTAAAGAGACAATGGTTGTGCAAATCAGCTGGCAGACACCCAACCCCTAAGCCTGGAAACCAATTTAGCTCATGTTTGAAAGAAAAGCAGAACTCTCAAACATGCCACTGTTGTGAAAAATGGTGTTTGGCTAGAGGAGAGGGACCAAGGCCCAGAGAACTTGGCTACTACACAGATACTTCTCAGTAGTAACCAGTCAGCCAAACTCAATCTCCAGGCTAGCAAGAGCACATGCTTGCTCTTTTCAGTGGGGATGTCTGAGTACATCACAGAGCAAGAAGGAGGCAGAGGTGCCATAGTAAGGAAAGAGTCAAGCAGAAGAACCAATTCCTCTATTAATTTTCAGAGAGGTCTCTCAGATCATTACACTCAGATTTCTTTTGATAAGGTCTTTACTGAGATTCTGATGAAAATCCTCACACCCTACCACATCAACCCTACAGGTTCCTCATCTCAGCCCTTCCATGTTCTGGGCTGGCAGCTGTTCCTGCACTGAGATCTACTTCTACTCGGTGAGGATGCCAGCCCTCTACTGAGTTTTTGTGTTCTAGCAACTAATTTTGGGACTCAGCTATTCCAGCTTTTTTTCAGCATGTCCATGCCAATCATCCTTAACCCCATGTCTTATTTAGACTTGGTTAATTTTTACCTTGTTTATTCTTTTGCTTCAATGTCCAGTCCTTTCAAAACTCCTCCCAGAGTCATACTATTTCCTACTATTGTTCTTTTTCTCCTTGCCTTTCATCAATGTAGTCACTGTTTTTCTTCCAGTCCAATCCCTCAAAAAAACTGCTAGGATTTTTTTGTTTGGTTTGTTTTAGCATTTTGTACACTTCAATCACCAAAATTACTTTAAAAACCCAACTTATTAACCATTTTTAAAAATTTTCTTTGTCTGGACCTTTGCGTTTATTCTGCTGTTCTCATTGCTTCCTTTATCATAACTCATTTTGTGATCGCTGTCACCCAAATGATTTCTCACCATTGGAACTAATCAGACAGTTACTTTCTGCTGATGAGACTGAAGCCTAAATGAGGTATTGGTCTGGAATCCCATCTCCTGACATGGAGAGTTGTCTCTGACACAATACAAGAACGTGGTAAGCCATCAGTAACCTGTCATACTTTATTTCTAACTGCTACCCTGTTAATTAACCTCATTATGTGAGGTTAATTAACCCCAGAATCCCATTAGCATCATATTCTGCCTCTGGGAAGCTTTTATCAGCTGCTCAGAAACCCCCAGCCTCATCCACTCCAAGGCAGTATCACCTCAGAAGCATCACTTAGCAGAAGTGTTGAGTTAAACTCTGACACATTATTCCAGCACATGTCTCAAGCTTTGCATCAGAGCCACTTCTACAAGGTTGTTGTGACTCTACTTGGGAAGGCCACGTGAGATGGAAAAGCTTTTCTTTAGGAGTAGGATGTAACTGTCTGGCACTGGGGGGTTAGAGGATGGGGAGAGGATTACAAGAAAAAATGAGGAGGAGAAAGCTAATAAGAGACAGCAAACTAACTTATTCTTTCCAATGATCTATTTGTGCTGAGGGATGTCAGAGTGTATCTCTTCTTTACATCCACTTGCTTCTCACACACTTCTCCCCGTTTTCATTTCAGTGATCCTAACTTCTGCGTTTCTGAAGACAAGGCCAGCCTGGAGAATTTCAAAGCTTAGCAGGTACACAAACCAAAATATATAGAAGATGCCTGTGGTGTGTTATATCAAGATCCTATTTTTACAACCCTGCCTTTAATGAGTACAAAATTGTGCTGTATTTTTATATAACATCAATTTTGTTCTATTCCATTCTATGATGGGATAATAATTTAATAACCTAATTGTATATGATAAATATTTTTAAATAATTGTAGGCAGACTAAAAATTCATTGGAAATGTTATTTTAAATTGATCTCAGTAGTATTTTTAAAAGTCCTGCAGGGAATGCTGATTAGGATTTATATGTGCAACTTGTCTGGAGAATCCTAGAGAGAAAGACAAATGGTATTAAAACACTGCAATGCTGATACTTGAGACTGAGCTGATGCTCAGGATGATTTTGAACAAAATTAACTGGAAATATTTCCACAAACCATATCCCCATCCCATCTAAGTTATGCTACTGAGATTTTTTTTGTTGTTTGTTTAAATTTCAAATGCTAAAAAAATTAAGTATTTCCATATTTCTTCATATTTTTTAGTAGTTTCTTCTAAGTCAAATGTAATCCTTCTTTAAACTTTGAGAGACAGTCTGAAATATTGGCATTTTTTGGCAGGAAATCTGCCCCAATTCTTTGGGGCAGGGATCTGATGGGTCATCACCTTCTGTCAGTGTAAACCAGTACACAAAAACTTCCAAACCTTCCAAAGCCCCTACAATAACAGCATCTATTTGGCACAGATTTTGTGCAGTGACATTAATGGGAGCTCTGAGTTGACTTCACCTGACACTGTGGCAGCTTCTACATCAGGCCAGAGCTCAGTAACAGCAGTTTAGTGCTAGACATATAATCCTGTGCTGTTTCCCTATAATTAATGAGCACAGCTCACAATGTAACAACAGAAGATTAACTAAATCTATTATGGCTCTATTATGCTATTAGAGAATTATGCCCGTTAGCACATTCATACAGAAATTTCTTCATCCATAACAAAATTACAGTCTATTGTTGGGAGAAAAATTATTAACTGCAATAGACTCAGACAGCAAGTAAAGAATATCATCTACAATGAGGCTTCTAAGTTTACTTCTTATGACCTCTCTAAAAGACTACAAAAATGAACTTCTCTGTTGCAAATATTATGACATGTTTAACAATAATCATGTTACAGCTCTGTCTCAGCATGTGAAAAAAATGTTAATGTCACTGCAGTTTTCCCTTCCTTCAGAATTCTTAGCTCAGTTGCACAGGGGTAGAGCTAAGCTTCTGCACTGGACACTGTGCTACTTCATTGCTTCATGAAGAACAAAATTCTGATATACTTGAAGAATTTCCATTTTAGTGCAATCAAAATGGACCAGCTGATAAACCTTTCTGGCTGAGTTTGTGCGTGCATTACGTTCATGATTAGACTCTGTTGTTAGTCCTAGAGTATATCCCACGATGATACAAGGAAAAAAAAAAGATATTTTTAAAATATCCAGATAGAGATTTGACCTATTTTGCTCAAAAAAAAAAAAAAATCAGATTGTTGATTGAACGGTAAAAAGTGAATTATTCTCTATTACACTTTTAAGAATGAATAACTGTTTCTACCAAATACCTTCACCTAATTCTTATTAAAATGTCTTTTGATGCTACTTCCTGCCTACAAAAACTGCTATATGCTATTACAAAAATTATTTGGTCAGAGTAATACAGTAAAACAAAAACCTGCTTACATAAATATTCTATCAGACTTTCTGCTGCCTTTGCAGATGGTGACAGTTTCTTTTTTGCTAACAATAGTTTCTTCTCACTTTTGATTCTAGTCCTTCTGTCATGGAAGAGTACATGTGTACGTCTTTACAGGAGACACAGAAGATTTTCACATACAGGCATCAAAGAGAATAAATTAGCAATTTTCCCCTAATCTTATGGGTAGATTAAGTTTAATATTGTGATTTTATCCTAGTAACATAGACCACTCTATTGCCTTTTGTGGAGCTACCAGACTATGAAATTATATGTGATCTCCATGAACTATCCTTACATATTTATAAAAGGACTGTTTTCGCTGATAATTCAACACCAGCATCTGTGAACACACATACACACACACACACACAAAGACTTATTCTCAAACATGTATCAGTTGTTTCTTATCCATAAGTACCGTTTTCAACACTCAATGCATACAGCATTATTTACTGAGGAAAAGTTCTATGTATTTAGTATAACTCTAAATCTATGAACACGTTAGGTACACGCTGTATGAACACAGGGACAGCCGTCCCACATAACATCTCCAGATTGTGCACTTAACCTTGAAATGACAACACTTTCTGGATCAATGGGCTCAGTGTGTGGTAACAGGTTAGGTCTGGGCTGCTGAAATGCCCTTCCCAGCTGCTGCTGAGCAGCTCCCCTTCTGCTTATGCCAGCAGCTGAGTTGGTGCCGTGCCACAGAAACCTGTTTCAAATGCAGCAAGACAGAGTAGAGCCTACAGGTAGTCGAGTTGGGAGTAGAAAGTACTTGTAGCTGCAATGAATTTTGCTCAGACCTTCTAAGAGAATTTTTCTGTCATGAAGAAAGTGTCTCCACAAAAAACCACAGTCTCTGCCTGATCATTAGCTGATTGCCAGCTAATACTACCCAGCATTTTAAAACCTGGCATTCCAGTGATTTCCTGCAGCTTTTCTTGTGTTAGATCCAAAGACCAGTGAAGTCAATGCCAATTGCCTCTGCACCTTGCAGCAGATACATAGTTACAGGAACAACTTCGAGGATGTGATTTAGTCTGAGAGGAACAGCACCAGAGCTCCACAGGAAATAGTCCTGCCTAAATAAACAGATCAATAGCTGCTGAGGTAATTTACCTTTAGCTACACATGTTGAATCCAAATTTAACCAGGAAGATCTCAGTGCAATTTCTTACATTGTATAATAACAGCCTAGGTTTCTGTAATCTGGTGATATCTCATTGGATACTTGTCCTAACTTACACAGTATCTTCTTTCCCAATAGCCACCCGGGTAATGAAATTAATGGTGCATTAGGCAAGTCTTTGCAATTTTCCAGTGGGCTTCAGGTACCAAATGCTGTTCTTGAATAACTGCTCTTCAGGGACACACATACACCATTTTCTTTATCACACCGGGATATTTAAAAAAATATAAACAAAAACCCACATGCAAGATATACAACCAATGGTCCAACTGTGATTTCATTCATTGTGTGGGCCTAGAAATGCCCAGCTTTGGTTCCCTGTTCTTTCACTCATGGTCCTCACAAAGCCACACTGTTATGTGCTGTAACAAAATTTACACCAATACTTAGAATGGAAAATTTTCCTGCCCACTATTGCAGCCAGGAGACTCAAATCCTGAACAGTTCACAACTTGTAAGGCATCTAAGAAATTCTTCACTACTGCAGTTTGGAGCAGACTAGATTTTAATAAAGGAAACAACACATAAAACTTTATCTGCTGTGGCTTAGTCAATCACAAGAAAGCTAATCAGACCCCAAGAGTCTGGGTTCATGTTCATACGTTAAGTGTAAATATCAGGACAGAAATCTGAAGAGAAATATGCAGATACTAGCAAAGACTAGGAAGAGTGCATTCTTTGAAATGTTAAAGTTCTTACAGAATAATTATGCAAGTATGGAAAACAGGAAATCTTTGTTTGCTTGAACCAAAGAATAGGTGCTTAAATGACTGAAATAATAAAAAAGTAGGCAGAAATAGTTACAGGTTATTTTTCTGCACCCCAAAACACTCAGTGGAAAAGGAATTTAAAAATATCTGATCTTGTCCAGTAGTTTTCCGTGAAATGAGAAAAATCACAGAGTGGGGGAACCTAAACCCTGATAAGAACCCAGATCAAGGAAACACTTTCCTGCTCTAAACATCTGCAAAAGTTGTGTTAGTACCAGGCAAACACAGAAATCCACGTGGTTTCATTAATTGACCACGTTGCATCATTACACAGATTTTGTCAGAGGGTTTATTTTTGTTTTCTTGGTTTATTTGGAGACCTGTTTGCATACTTCTTTATTTGGTGAGGAGGGGAAAGTCATTCCCACTCATTGCTAGGATGAGTGTTAGTAAATGAGAGGATGTGGAACAATATTAGATGGCTCTTGTGCACATGACAAGAGCAAATATCTGCCCCCCACTGAGTTCTGCCAACCCTCATGATTTTCAGAGTAAGAACAGACTTGTGTCACCCTGGCACTCTGCCATATATTCACAAGGCTTATCATCATTTATATTCAACATATCTTTAGCACAGAGATTATATCTTCTTACACACAGCCAATTTTTGCTTTAAGAAAGTAAGAGCTACCATTTCAGGACCAGGGATTAACTCAGGCTGATCTCGTTTCTCCTTGCAGTTAACCTACTTTTGGCATAAAATCAGGCAGAAAACTGCTGACTGTTTACAGTGCCAATCAGCCCCAGGGTGTGGAGCGTGGAATATTCCACATCCTGTCATGGAATACACCCAGAGCACTTGGGACCTGAATCATATCTCCCTTTCAGAAGCTCTGTATTCATTGCTTTCCATTTGCAAAGGAATACAATGCATACACCCAGATCATAAGGCATATGCATACAGTCCCAGTTCCAGCCTGTTAGATTGGTTTCTACCAGCTGACTCAAAAGGAATTTGACATTTGATAGTTAGATTTTTAGGTTAATATGCCATAGGCAAGTTGAACGAAAAGCCTTGACGTATTGGTCAGCAGCAGAAATATGGTATCGAGCAAGTACTGAATACTGATGGTCTTAAAGAGAAAAGTTGCAGCAGACCATTCTGGTCCAAGGGGAAATTCCAAGCTCAGGAGAAGGCTTTGAAAATTAGGTGAAAGAAAGGGAGGAATAGTGTGCAAGGGTTGGAGAGAAAAGCACCTTGCTTAGAAAGCAAAAATGAAAGGCAAGAGACAAACTGGAGCAAAGGTGTTGTCTTTGAGAAGAGCACTTATCCCGACATGTATTTTTTAAGCATCAGTCATACAAGTATTTCACTTCTAGAAGGATTATTTAAAGAGAAAAATGTTGAAATAGCAGGCTGGACACAAGTGCAAGTATTGAAGGATGAGGGATTACATCACTGAGGCAGCAAGTAAGGGGGATTATTTTATCTTTGTCATAGATTTCAGGGGATTCTGGTAAGCATCAACCAAGTCAGAAAGAGGGAAGATTACAGTTTTCCAGACATTGAAAGCACACAGTTTTGGTTGAAAAGGAAAGGGGAAAATTCTGCCTTCTATTGCACTGATTTATACCTGGAGCAGCTCATCTGAAATCTGTTTTGTCAATGGAAATAGAACAAGAGATACGAGACCAAAAAACTGTGCAACTAGCATTTAATGGACAAGTGACTTTCTGGAAATTGGATCTCCAGCAATAAAAACACCTAAAGCAAGTATTTAATAAGAATTTGTTACAGAGAACAGTAGCTGTGTGAAGATGATAGATCCCCAAACATACTGAAAACCTGTCTGCAACCTAATACTCTAACAGCTCAGTGTCTCTGGGAAGTGTGCTCTGTGCAATGGTGAATGAGGTTACAATTACACACAGACATAATAATTCATTTTCAGTAGAAAGAAGAGAAAAATGAAAAAGTATTATGCAAGACAGCAGCATGACAGAAACAACAGCATTGCATACTCAGCAACAGAGTTGGAAGTAACCAGTGCATTCAACTCTTGCTGTTTTTCTTGCTACTCTTGCAGTTATTCTCGTCAGGAATTTCTGAAAAGGCAACATTTCAGCTCACTAATTCAGGCAGAAGCAGGAGCTCCACCAGACAGACATTAAGTGATGGCACTGATCCAGGAAGCAAGACCTGTCTCATGTGCAGACTTCACAGGCAGTGTTGCAAAGAACATTAACAGATGCAGGATGTGGCACCACACAGCATCTAAAATGAGCTTGGGAAACGTTCATAGGGGTTTCCATTCACACCAAGCCATTTTAAGGTGGTAATCACAGCAGTCACTGGTGCCCTACTGACAAGAACTCTTGTCTGAATGCGCAGCAGCAAAAGCCACTGCTAAATCCTGATCCAATATACAACTAGTTTGCAGTGACACAAGTCTTGTGACTTGTCAATTGGATTCCTAAAATACCCAGGGGACCCCCATTAGTTTCATCCAGGACTGTCTAATGCTGTCCCAGCTGTACATCAAGCTGACCAGCAAGGCAGACCTGGAGCTCTGCATTGTTTGTCTGTTCATGCTGAGGTAAATGATGCCTGCTGCCTCCACAGACAGCTATTATTTAAAATATTACATATCTGGCAGGGCAATAATCTACAAGTTTCTAAAGTAATGACAAAGACCATCACTATGAAACATGAATTAGACGAGGTCTTTAATTTTCCTGTTTGAGGACTTGATGTTTGTCAGAAAAAACAAACAAACAAACAGAACAAAGCTCTCTGCATCTTTTGAACATTCTGAACATAATACATTCAGTATTACCTTTGTAATGAATTTACCACCAAACAGAAGAAAGGGGCTCCTCAGTGACCCTAGTGCAAGAAAAATGTACCTCCTTCGTTATTTGGTATCTCCTCATCAGATGTGCTGAATGAATTACTTAGACAAAACCAACAGAGACTGTCTTATTTCATGCTCTACATAAATCTTTTAACAGCCACATTTTCCGAAATCTAACCAAAATACTAAGATCTACCAAACATTTGAGTATCTATTTGCTTTAACTGGCAGCTGTGGTCTTACGCAAATGTAGCTCTACATGTAATTAGTGTGTATTGTGATAAAGCTACCACTTACTAATAAAGTTCTTAATAGAATGAGAAAACCATTTTCTTTGTGTACTCGGATTTTCTATATTTGATCAGACATTGCATGTGTGTTCTCAGCTGAAGCCATAAATATCATTAAATAATTAGTACAGGAAGTATTGTCTTAGTCTACATTCTATTCTTTGGCCGTTATGTCCTTTCTCGTAATCTGTTTCCCCCAACTCTGGGGTTTTCACATTAATTCTAGAACAACCAGCTTTGACACAGTGGAAACATTATCTCCTTCCATAACTGCTTCATACTTAGAAAACGAACAAAGGTCGTGTTTGCTGCAGGACTGCACCTCAGTGAAGTGACCCTCTTTATCACTCCTAGTGCACATTTTCCATTACAAGTGCTTCCTGTTTTCCCAAAGAATATTACAGCAACAGAAGCATTTTCCCTGTGTGTATTGCTTTCAGTGAATCCAGGTTAATCTTGAAGGCAAGCCTTTCTCCTGCTGCACTGTAGGATAGACCAAGTCAGGCACAGGATGCCTCTGCTGTTTGTTGCACTGCATGAAAATGCAGTCTCCCCCTGAAAACAGCAGTGTGTGGAAGTCCTCAGACTGGCCTGCTCCATTTCTGAGGATTTCCCTCTTGCTTTTATCTGGGTTTTCCTGTTCTACCCTTCCTTTCCTTCACTTTATATTCTCCCTCTATTCTCCCTCTAGAACAATCTATCATTCCTTCCACTAACATCCTTCTATTAATGCTGTTATGACCCACCCCAGGAAAAGGGGGAGGGGGGGAGTAACTCAAGTTTTTATCAATAATTCCCTTGGGGTGGATTAGAGTGAAAAGACACTGAATAATCAGTGTCTAAAAACATATATTGGTAAGGTTTATTTTAACAATTCTGTATCAACAGGTATGCTAGCATTTTGGGTGTTGTCATATGTAACATAGAGATAACCTTTGGTGGGGGAGAAAATGCATAGGGGAGAGAAAGACAGGATAATAGTAAGGGAGAGTAAGGAAAAAGAAAAGCTGAGAGTGGAAAAAACGTATATAGTCACTGCCCACGGGGTCCAGCAATGACACTTGGTAGTTGCCACTTCCATGTCTGTCAGTTGAAGTGGTGGCCTTGATCTGCTGGGGGTGAAGGAGGGAAGCCCCCACACTCCAAGAAGTTATGAGTTATTATACCCATGGAGAGTGTCACGGGCCATGCCTCCAGCCTCCAACCTCTCCTGGGCCTGTGCAGAGTTTTTGTGTCTGGTCTGGTTCCTGCCTCTCAAGATTGGCAGAGGGGCGGATGGGCTTTGATGGGCCATCAGAGGCCCTGCCTTTTCAGAGCTTGATACCTTCAGCACTGGAGGGAGAGATGGGGCCAACTGCCCATCAGAGGTACAATGCAAAGGTCAAAATCCTGCAAGAGCCTCCTAGAATGCATAAATCATCAACCATTTCAGTCTCTGACAACCGCCTTTCATAGAAACTCATAATTCTCTTAAGTTTGGCCCTGGTTCTGCAATAAGGAGCATCTCTCTAAAGATCAAAGAAATTCATTTATATATCTTAGCACAAAATGTCATGTTGTCTGTATTTGTTTTCCACAAAAACTTTCCTGCTTATATCAGGAAAAAAACTCAGATTTCAAACCAACCATCCACAATTATTACATCAGATTTGTTTAAATTCCACTTGTAAATGCCACTGATTGATTGATTGATAATAGGCATCCTTACCTTTTTTTTATTTCAGGTAGACATATGGTAAACTTTATGCTGAATGAAGGAAAGGGGAAGAGTTGAGAAAGCCTGAGACAATAGTGAAAATAGTATAAATAGAAAACATTTTCTTTTTGTATAAGAATGTGTGTACTTGTTGTGACATACTGCATCAGAGATTGTTCTGCAATTAGAGATTTCCATTTAAATCAAGAAGCACTTATTAAATAAAAAGGTAGGACAACTAAATGAACTCCCACATATATTGAGCTCTACCACTGCATCTCACTTAATCATGGTGAAATGTGTAAGCTCCCTTAATTAGCATAGTCAGAGTGAATTAAATTTTATTTCACATTGACTTTCTTTGGGCCTTGCTTATTCTGTAGTTCTTGTTATCAAACCTATGCTGTATAGCAGCAGTCAAGTCTCTTTCACAGAGAACATAACTTCATTATTCATTTGCAAGTTTATTCCAAAATAGATCATCCTAATGGATGAAATCTAAATATGCATCAGACCTATTCACACACACATTTATCAGTTTGGCTCTACGGAGAGCAGCAGACTTCACCAGTCCATGGCTAAACAGCACACTACATTACCACACCATTTGTTTTTCCAGCTGTTCAGCATGCCCATGTTAACCAAACTCAGTGCTAAATACTGCTGTACCAGAGCAGACTCAAAACCCCAAGCTCTTTCTCACAGGCCAGTGCACCTTTCCAACTTTCATCACAGCTCCCAGAGCAGAAAATCATAGAAAACTGAAAGAATGCTTATTGAAAAGCAAAACAGAGCAACTAAAGTTCCATCAATCTGTCCACCTTTCCATATAAACCCCTGCTTTAATTAAAATATGCTCAAGTAGAGGCCTCAGCTTCACATAGCATATCCCTGATATCCCAATTCACCCAGAGCCCCCAGACAGACACAAATTCCAGATAGACTGGGTGAAGAAAACTGCTCTCCAGCTTTTGCAAGAGCAAACCATATTTTCTAGAGACAGAAAAAGGGAAACTTTTGGAGGCCAGGCTATTTCCAGCTCATGGGGTTGCCTAAGGAATGGGGAGGTAATGAGAGCACAGGAGCACACAGCCTGACAGCCACTATCACTGTATTTGCTCCCCAAAGCCTTGTCTCCTTGTTTCACAGGATGATGTTCATGGAAGGCAGAACATTTGCCAGGGAAATATCTCAGTCCCAGTGAATCGCAGACAGCGTGACATAAACGTGTCACAACGGTGTGGTTACAGCCTTCTCATGGAAAATGTAGGTGTCATACTGTCTTAGGATGAAAATAAACACATCAGTACTTAAATCTGCTGTTGCTACATTATAGTCACTATATTATGGCATCATACAATGCATATTTACATTAGCAGCAGGCTTTCTCTGAATAAACAGGAACATTTCCTATTATGCATTTTGTGGATCAGAGTGCTGAATTTACTTTTTGCAGCACTTCATGTACTACTGGATTCCAAACATGCTTGGCCTCTGTCCTTGTGTTAAACTATGCTTGTTTGCCTCAAGGTTTCTTCACGTGGCTTGGGAACTGTGTATTTTCCTACAAAGCTGCCTGGGAAGTCATAATGTGAGAGCATTCAGTCAAATGCCAACAATTCATTGAACACTTTCTAGGTTTGAGACTGGTTGTTGGAGGAATTCATTATCCTTCAGAACTTTGCCCAGCAGTCCCAATGCAGTGCATGGCAAGTACAGTAACCTCCACATCCTTTGGTGTGCCCTTGCACCCAATGAGCCTTCAAAATGATTCAGCTTCAGTCCCATTCTCCATCCTGCTCCTTGGGGGTTGAGGAGGGGAGAGGATCTGACACCCCCGTGGCTTTCTACTTTTTTGACAGTTTATCCAGCCAGCAACCAGAAGGAGTCCACAGATGAGACTGAGGTTAATGGAGAACATCCAGCTGGCCCTTCATTTCAAAGTCCCTGAAATACGTACCATATTTTCAATTGCTTATGATCTGTCATGAGCAAGACCTTCCTCTCCACCCACCTCCACCCTTTTCCTTCTCCCTAGGCAGCCTCTGTGGAAGGTCTCCACCCAAACAGGAACCACAGCCACTGCTGCAAGATCAAGCAAGCAATACAGCCCTGTGCAGATAGCAGCTCCACTGTAAAAATTTATATTTTACATCACATCAGGAGAACAAAAAAAAAAAGAAAGAAAAGAGGAAAGGGAGAGGACTGCAGTTAGGGCCATTAATGTTTCGTGAAAGATCTCACATCCTTGCTACAACTGACAGGATAAAAAGGATAGTCATTAAAATTCAGATAACAGGATACTGCCTTGGTGTTCTTTATATTAAAATTCTGAGCTGAACTATTGCTTTGCAGAAATATGTGTCTCTCTGTATTCTCTTACATCAGTGTCTCAGGAAAGACTTAATACTTCAGCATCAGTAACAGTGGCCTGTATTGCTCCTATAGTGCAGTTTGTTGCCTTATGGGGAAAGCTTTTCATTATATTACAGTCCACATCACCAAAAAGGTGGCTGTAGAGCGAGATGTACATGTACATTTCAAGGTTATTTTTGTTCCCTTTTGTTAACAATAAATGTTAACCAATGTAAACACCAAAGCTGGAGAAAAAGACTGAAGTGCTCATAGGTAAAGTTTCTCTCTACCCTTGCAAGTTCTAGAAGCCATTTTTTAAAGGAGGAATTTAAGAACTGCAATTGGGACCCACATTTCCACTGTGCCGCTCTGCATAGAGTAGAGATACCAAGGTGATAAAGCGGCAAAGTAAATAAAAATCAGAATTTCTGAGCAGAACTTGAAACTTTTGAAGCTTTAATTTAATCTAGCTTTTATGCAAATATACAGGTTTTATTTGGGTTTGTTTTTACACTATTCCCTTATGAAACCTGGGCGAATAAGTAAATGCTTTTTCACCATATTAAAAAAAGCTTTACATAGCATTCATATTTAGAAGTGAAAAAGATCGTGAACCAAGAAAGGGTTTTATAAAACTTATCTGGTGAAAATATTTTTCAAATTTTGTTGAAAGCAAAATATTATGTTTTCCCATCCCTACTTTTTGGAGATTTTAGTTTTTTAACCTCTTTCTTTCTTAAACGTAGGGTTTTGGTAGAATACTATAAAATAGAAGAATAACACACTGTCTGTTTACATTCAACTGGAGCTCATCATTTATCCCACAGATGTTAATCCTGGGCTGATTCATTACCCTCATGCTAATCATCAGACAACCCAGGCTCAGCACACCTGGCAGAGATGGCTTTTCTAGTCAAGCATGAGCATTAATGAAGAAAGGAAAATTGGTCCCGTGAAGAATCAAGTGCTTTTTGCTAAAAGATATAAAAAGAAATAATGGGGGGGGGAAACAAACATAAAATAAACCACAGATTTTTCAGAATTTTGCCTTGCTTTAGAAAAAAAAGTCTCTCTGCTCAAGCTCTTTGCCATCCTCAGAAGACACTCCGTGTCCTTCCCTGAAGCTCTGAATAAGCTGCCTATCAGAAATGTATTTCCTTCTTTTAAGTATGGTGCAATCTAGTGTTAGGACCACCCTAAAAAAGCTGGAATTACGAATATGGCCTCAGATTCACGAAGCCAGGGTACTACTGTGCAAACACTTTTAAGTCTGATTTAAGGTTCAGAGTAAAGTGCAGCCTTTTCTCTCTATACTTTCCCCTCCCTTTTACTGTTTAGACAAGTTCTGAGTTGCAATAAAGGAAATTTATATTCTATGAAATTCTTATTTCCCTGAAAAGTGTATTTGAAAACATTTTCAAGTGTATCTCTGAATATATGAGAGTAATTCCTTACAGGGGAAAACATTGTTTTCCTTTATATTATGCATGTTATGTAGTTTATGCTATTAAAAAGGAAAATAAAGTTAAAGCTTGAAAGGACATTAAATGTTTGAATTATTGAGTGAGTATGAAAAGCCTATAATTATTAAAACATAAAGATATTGCTTTTTTAAGAAGTACGGCATAAATACACATTGAAAATAAACTTTAATTTTTTTTCTACTGTAACCTGACATTTCTAGGTAACTGTCCTCTCCCATAGCCAGGCTCATACATCAATGCACATTTGGGAGAGGTCAGCATCAGCCTGGAAAAAAACCTTCTGAGATTACCAGAGTCTTCCCTTGCCTTTGGAACATACTTGTGTTAAGTGGATGACAATGGTACTTATTTATTACCTTCTGTAAGATGTATGAATAGATACACAAACACACTCACACACCCTTCCATATTTTGTCTCTCTCTCTCAAGATTGCAGTGAACTTCTGGATTTTTCTTCAAATCTCAGCTCACCCTCTAATTTTGCCAATGCAATTTTCCAAGAATAAATAATAGAGCCTACTCTGTGAACCTAGAACAAGCAGAAACTAAAATCTTGTATTTGAAGATTCCAGCAAATTGAAAACTGACCTATATTAAAACGACAAATTTAAGTTCACACATAGGGAACAAAGAGAGTTTGAATCATCATCACTTCCCTGGAAGTTCTATAGAAATAATAGATTACTTTTTTGTCAAAACCAAATTAAGTTTGACGTTTAAAAAAAAAAAAAATCCTAGTTTTGTTGTTTTTTCCCATTAAAAATAAATTAAGTAAGAGAGAAAACCAGATCTTTGTATTATTCTTCCTCCTGACCTTTTTTTCTTTTTGGTCCTTCTCCAAACAAACATGACAAAGGAGGCCTGAGCCATGGAGAAAATGCTTGGTCCACCAGTGGAGCTGGCAGAGGTCTGCAGGAGTCACAGGGCTCCACACACCTGCCCATTGGACACAATGACAGCATCAATATTTTCCTCAGGACTCGAAAGAACTCATGACATACTAATGACCAGCAAGAGGCTGAGACAACTGTTAGTCACAAAAGAAGGTTTTAGCAGTGAATTGAAGTCAATAAATCAATATGTATTGTTTTCTCTTCTGGATGTTTGACAGGCATGAGAGTCTTTGCTACCCTTTTATCCTGAAAAGGATAACCCTAACTCTAAAGGATAGCAAAAGGATTTTAAAGGGATAGCCCTTTAAAATTAACCTACTTTTAAGAGAAGAAAAATTTTGAACAAGCTGTACATATTCCGCTGAAACTGAAGTAGTGCTTGACTAATAATAAAGACATTTCTCTCCAATCATAGGCTACAGATGCCTGGCAGGAGTAGCTGTGTTCTGTGTTTTAGAAACAATGAGTGCTGCTTAGAAAATATGTTTATTTGGACCTCAAACCACACAGGAGGGCACATCCACCAAGAGACTACCATAAGACTGCATGGTCTCCGTCCCAGGTGTCCCACATCCAAACTTCCTGGATGTTTCTTCTGCTCAGGCCAAAGTCTGACCAAACTTCAAAGCAGAAGCAAAATGAAGAATGTATTTTAACCTCTCTCTTTCTTTCAGTTCAATTTCAAGTGATTTTTCCTTTTTATCAATTCAAGGGTTTCATTATGTGGGAGGAGAAAATATCAAAAAAGTTCAAACTCCCGTGCCTCTTATGGTGGAACACAAACAACCAACACTCAAACTGTGCAGTCTCAGAAACAGGACTGGCCAATTCCCCGAGTTCAATTTTTCTCTTTATTTTCCTATGCCCTAAGAAAGTCGCTAAGAAGCGCCTCAGAATTTGACAGAGCTTAAGAAATCC
>NW_016690197.1:76837-89416 GCF_001604755.1 Lepidothrix coronata | reverse complement strand
TTGACAATATGGTTTGAAAACAGAATGTCTATGTCTCCTAAGTCCCTAACTCTGTTCCTTGCAGCTTTCAGGTACTATGGCTTGCTTTTGCAGTGATGCAACCTTAGCAGCTTTGCTCCCTTGGTCCAGCCTGCTCACTGTGCCTTCACACACAGCCCTCTGGTTCACAGGGGCAAGTCAAGCAGCTGAGTACAACTCTCAGTTTAGCTAAAAGTATCATTTGAAATCTCCCAGTACCTTAGATACGTAGCAGTGTGTGTTTACTTCAGAGACCCCCTAATCAACTCCCCCCAGTAACCCAACAGTCTGAAAGAGATTTATCTTTCTGTCTCAAGTCCCCATCTGCCAACTCTAAAGTGCAGCCTGTCCATCTGTGACTCTCAACATCAGCTAATTCAGAGAGCCACTTGTTTGGAAAAACACATCAAGACACTAGAGACAGGGAAAGAGAAATGTACCTTAAAGCAAACAAAATAACTAAACAATGAGTAAATATGACTGAGGTCAACAGCAGAGTAAGTGAAAATGCAAGCATCAGCTTCCTTTCCCCAGAGAACAACAGAAGAAGGAAAGAGAAGTCTAATCCATTACAACAAATGTCTGATACCCTCACCTCCTGTAGTGGGAGGAATGATACAGCATTATCTTTCACAAGGAAAAAATGAAATAAAGACCAGCTATTTATTCTTACTCTGGAGTTTGAAACATCACCTCCCTTTCACCAGCTCTACATTCCCCACGGCCGGTTTTCTACCATCGAAGCTGCACTTCCTAATGAAGTGCTAAGGGTTACAGAGTCACCAGCACCAATTACAACAGAATATTGAGCTCTGGTGTCTGCTTCCCTAGAAAACTATCGGAAACTTGGATGGAAAGGGTGCTGCACCAAGTCTGTTTGGGGTACGGCCAAGTTCATTCAATCTAGTTTGATCAGCCCCTCATTAACAGTCCTTTTATAGTTGTAGTTATTAGTGTTGAGTGGATTAGGGAGGAGATGGTGTATGTTCATGGAACATAACTGCTAGTCCCTAGCCTACCTGATAAATTTTAATCACTCATTCCCAGTGCACTTCCTCTCCAGTCTTTCAATTCTGGATTTATTCACTAAAATTGCCTTCCTTGAGAATTTTACAGCTAGCTAATTGACTTTCTGTTCCTTCTCTTGCATTGTGCATGAATAAGGTCTTTTCAAAGTCCTGCCAGCAGCTCTTTCCTTTAATAAAAGAACTGTATTGTATTCATAAACCACCTGAATGGAAGGAAGGTTCACAAAACCCACAATAGTATTTAGAAGAAGAATAATCATTGAACAAATACTAAGCATTATATATAATCTTTATAAGAGCTCTAATTCATATGAAAATGCCTGAGACATGCTGCTAAGGAGGACTGGATTCTATCATATGCTGAAATGGCAAAGCTTTAAGAAAAATTTACAAGAAACATATTCTCTTCTCTTTCTTCTTTTCTCTCCATTTTTTTTTATCTTTTCTCCTCTATTTCAGTATTTTATTATTTCTGGTACCTATTTCCATAAAAGTTTGGATTTTTTTTAGCCCCTCAAAAAATTTTACACATAAATTTCCATTTTACAAATGTTATGGAAGTTAACATTGATTACTGGAAGAATTTTGATCACAGGTAGATTTGTTGTTCTGTGGTTATTGATCAAGAGGTGAGTGAGTGCCCAGGATTCTAGGAAGCATGCTGAGGCTTTCCCACTATGGATAATAGCCTTGTTATAGAGTGGACTTTCATGGGAAGAAAGGGAATGAAACAGTAAAAACAACCAGTGCTGAAGGCCATCTTGTATCTGCATTAAAAATGCAAATTATTCATTGACAGTTACACAGTCACCGTTATGTCTCAGAGCCAGAGTTGAAGTACAGTCATTCTTCCTGCCTCTCCAAAACTTGTTTCATTGAATGTTCATTTTACATTTTGGACACCACCTCTACATGCATAAAAGCTGGGCACCACTACCATACTTAGCATCAGGCATAGTCTGTGTGCATGTGTCTGTATATGTTTTTATGAAAAGTATAGAAATATTTTTTTACCTGGGACATTGTTCTAGATCAGTATTTTAATTCTGTGACTAAAAATAGATTTTCCACATTGGTTTTACTGAAGTATTTTTTTTCTTCCACTGATCTCAGAACTTCATAAAACCGGCATTTTGTGTGGCATTTGGGTCTTTTTACATCTTAACGTCACTCAAAAGAAGAAATTTAAACTCCATGTGGTGGAAAGGTGAACAACTGAGAAAAGGCTCTGCTGCGTCCCCTCAGAGGTTCCTACACTGCAGCTCCAACTGTCTTATGACTCTGAAGGAATGGTTGAGCTGGATCTTACCGACATTTTCCTTCTATTTTTGCCATCCAAGATGGGATCTGACAGCGATTTTAATTTGGGAAAAATTGTACCTCTGACATCAAGTTCTCAGTTCAGAACATCTGTGCAAAGGCTTATGAGCTCTGCAGGGGCGTCTGAGTTATTTCTAACGACCTTTTAAGTGTCCAACAGTTCTCTGTTACAGCTGTTTTCTCTAAACACCTGAACTGACCATGAGATTTCCAGGGAACTAGATGCTGACAGATTACTTTTTTTTTTCCACTAGTTTCTTAAAAAAAAACCCTGTATATTAGACAACAAGTAATGGTTTACAATGCCTCTGGAGTCAGGAAACTTGTCTACTTGCACACACAGGTGATAGATATCTTTTTCAAAGAAAGTGGTCATTATAAGGTTCAAAAAAAATCTCAAAACTCTCTTCAGTAGGCAGATAGAGCAGAGCTCAGTGATAAAAACAGCCTTGCTTGTTGCCAGAAGAGGAAATGGACTCTCTCTTGGAAATAAATGTTCTCCTCATTGCTGTATGGGAAACACCCTATTGACCAGGAGGTGTGTTAACAAAGGGAACAGACTGATTGAGGTATGGACAGCTATGAAGATGTCATCCCTACTCTCCTGCTTCCTAGTCCCTCATGCATCAGAGAGATAAAGAGGAGAGAGCTGCAAATAGCCCAGATAATTGTTTGTGCCAGTAAAAAGCATTAACATATGTATTTACTTTAAAAAGACAAATCCCCCTCCTCTGGCCCACTGCTTACCCCCACAAAATCAGAATAATTTTTAAGGCTTTTTTTTCCACTCATGTGTTGCTATTTTCATAATTAATATATCTACCATGGCAACACATTTCCAGCTTGAATACATATTTTCTTGGAAACACTCTCAAATAGGCAGTTTAACTATTTATCTTTCCTATATCATATTCACAACAGATGTTTTTCCCCTTGTATAATAATTACTTGTACTCTGTTCCCATTAGGTATGCACTTAGAGAAAAATGATATGATTACTATTTAGTTGCTTTTAGCATGAGTAGCCTGAAGGATTGTATTTTACGATACATTTCTAATCACTGCATCATGATAAAATAATATAGAACAAATCCAGAGTTGTGGGTAACCATCTACCTATGGACAGAGTTTGGAAGGGATGATCCTGATGTTCAATTACAGTTCTAAAAGTCAGCATTGATTTCCTGATCCCCTGCTTGCTGCAGGGATAAATAAAATCATAAGTGAACAATTTTAGGCTATTAAAAGAGTCTCAGGCAAAAGAAAAACCCCGAAATGGTCTGCCAAAAACAAATACTGTCAAATTGGTGTTAGTCAACTTTTCTTGAGCTCTTGTGGTTCCCTCTTGTCAGCAGTCTCAAAGGGCTGCACAGAGTTGCCTACCTACTGCAGCGTTCCTGAACCTCAAATCCCTCTCTTTCCAGCTTTCTCCAGCTTCTCCATTTGGGCACATTTATGTCACATCTTTGCTTCCCGTCTCACTGTAAGATCCTAAGTGCCAGATGCAGCTGTTTAGGGTGGGATCTTTTATCGTGTGTATGTGGTGTGGCTCCTGGAGTGGTCCTGTACTGCAACTACTGCCAGAGCTTCACCAGACAAAAGAGTCCTGAGCTAAAGCCCCTCCTGACCCACTCACACCTTGGTGTGCAATCCAGCATGTCTCTCATGACTCCACAAACTTCCTTTGTCCTCACACAGCCCTCACTGTGCCAAGCCTCCCCCCTTACCCTTTGGCTGCAGAAGAGGTCCTCATCATATGAGGGCAATAAAGATTGGGAACCACTGGAGAGAGGCATTCCTTTAACATGGCACACTGGAGGACAACTGCTGTGTTTTAGTACTTGGCAGTGGAAAACACAGCCATGCTGGTAATGCTGAAAGCAAGCATAAGTCACACTTTAGATCTCTGTGGTGGACACAGCCTCTGCTATTCAGAAAAACTCTAAGCCAAAGAGTCTGACCAAGGGCTGCCTCATCCACTGTCAGAATTAACACAGCAGCATAGAGCAATCAGAGCTTCTGACTGATGCTGTAACAACTGGCTCCCACTCACTCTCACTCTGGAAGACAAACCTTCCCCAGTCTCTTTCCTCCTCCTATATCATTTCCACTCTCCTCATCTGGTGCTAAGTCAACTACTCTGGCTGTGCCATATTCTGATGCTGTCATGATAATCTACTGCATTTGCCATGTGGGAAGGCCTCAAACTGACTCATCAAATATTAAGTCAGGGCCTTTCAGTGCCATGTGAGAGGATTGTTTTACTCCAAGCCTCAGTTCTGATGTAGCCAGTTAGCAGGGACTCAGGCAGCTCTTGTCTTGATTTTTCCCCTCAGTGTTAACAAGTCACTAACACTCTTATTCTTTTGTCTTCCTTTCGTAAACTTTCTTTTAAAGTCATAATACATAAATGTTTCATTTTCTCCTAATAAGCAATGCTTCAGAAATTACTGTCTCCTCCAGCTAGAGAGAGAAAATGTTCTTTTAGCTTTTTGGTCTGAAGGAAGTTTATCTCCTGACAACTCTCCTTGCTACCACCTGTTGCATGCAGAGACACTGCAGCTTAAAGCCTTCTGCAGTAAAACTAAATGAATAGTAAAACTAGTCTGTCTCTGCAGATGGCCAGCTCAGCTACCTTTTATGCCACATCACATCGTATGTGTAGATTCAATCCAATGAGCGAGTAACAGAAGATGCCTTCAGCATTTCTAAGAGCTTTTGGTTTGGTAAGACTATTCATAGAAGTATTCCACACTTTCCTTTGTGGTTTCATCTTCGCTTGTTTTATTCCTGCCACTGGACTTCAGTGTGAAAGCCCTGAAATATAAAAATGATGTTTAAACTGATTCCTGGGCACTGGAACCTGATGGTCCTCCTGTCAAAGCATTGCACTGATTTTTCCAAAATAGCAGCAATCTCCCAAAACAATTCCCAAGCACAGTTTATGAACTAATACTAGCTGGAAACCATTCCCAGTGGCAGTATGCATACACCCACCATTGTCTGGAGGCTGAGTATAACAGGGAGGACTGGTCACCCTGTGCAGCTGGGCTCAGAGCCAGAGGATGCTTCTGTGCATGTATAATTTACTAATACGGATGTGGCCAAGGAGCCTGACAAAAAAGCACTTCATTCAGTGCCTTCATCTCACCCATTTATCTCAGTGCAGCACTTCTGTCCTGTGCAACAGCCTGTTCCAAATGACACCCTTTACACACACAGTTTAAATTTATCCCCATGAAAATCACACCATTTCTGCCAATCTCAATGGCTGTGGGACCAGGTATGCAGCCTCTCTGTTGACCCTACTATCTGGCACTCAGCAAGACAAGCAATCAGTGCTGAGTGTTTCAGTGTGGTTATCTGTGTGTAGTATCAGGTTCTGAGTTGCATCAGCATTGAGAACTGCAGGCAAAAATTGCCCACAGTCTTACTTTTCTATCCCTTCACACTGAGTACACAAAATCAGGACATGAAAGAGGAGTGAGCAGGGTTTTCCTTGGCACCTCATTTCAGTGTAGGTACCTCACAGCCACCAGGACATCCTCTCATGTAGCCTTTAGTAGCCTGCTTACACAGCTCGATGCTGGTGGCACTCATAGTGCAACAAGAGGAAGAGAACTGAGCTCCATTGATCAAATCCAGCCCTATACTCCAAATGTTTCTTTTTAGATGTTACTTCCCAGAGAAAGTCTGAGTTGCTTTTACAATGCTCTTTCATCCAAATATACTTAAAAAGAAATGACGGTTCATCCACCTAGTCTTAGGCCTTTCTTCCTATATACTATATAACGAGAGTTCTAAGAAACTCCTGTAGTCAGAGAAACAGAGGAGAAATATTATTGTCAGTCTCTTAACATTTACCTTCAGAAGGCAACTTTAGCTTTGTTCAAATATCTGCTAAAAGTCAGATGAACACTATAGAGAGAAGTCTGCCAAAAAAATTCCAGTTCTCTGCCTTCTTCTCCTTCCTTTGGTCAGTTTTTTAATCAGGCTACACACTGGATCATACATCATACATAAGAAGCTTCCAGTGAGTGCTTTTACCTCAGCCTATTTGTGTGGAGACGTTTCTGCAGTAACATATGTATGAGTCATGTCTTACTTCTATCATGAGGGACCTGTATCAGCATAAAAAGGGAAGACCTTACTTGACATTGCTGATTTCTGTAAGAGAATAGAAGGAAAACTAAAAGGTTTCTTTCCCTGGGAAAAAAAAAAATAAGCACAACCACACTTTTGACATATGTCAAAAAGAGCAAATAAAATGAAAACATGTTCTTTCACCCTAGAATGTCTAAGAGAAGATTGATTAATGTGTTAGAACTCACAGAACAAAGGAAACAAATTGGAAGGGGTTTCTAATGTTAGAACGAGTTACGGTAATTCAGAGTCCCTGAATACGTGGAAGAAAAACAGCAGTGACATCATTCAAACACGTTGCAGGTTATTTAGGAAAGTTAACTTAGCCTTTCACCTTTGTATGAAAACTTACAGCTACAACTAAAACCTACAGACTGAGTGGGTCATACATCCTGTGCATGTGTGCAGTCCCAGACACCCTTTCCTCATTTCAGGGGATAAAATCAATGAGACAGATCCACCTGAGAGACATAAACTGAATGAGAAAGATGTTCCAGCTCATGAAATATTGCAGACTCCAAAGGAATACCTGAGGATGTCAGAAAGTTCCAACAGAGGAGGCAAACTCAAACTCTAGAATCTGCAAGTCATTTCTGCAGTTTGAGAACTCTTAACTTCTACAAATTGTTACTAAATGCCTGTTCTCCTGATGCAAAACAGGGTAAGTCACATAATGGAGGTCACCTGACACTTTCCCAAGCACTTTGGAAATGAGCATATCTTTGGACACAACTCAAGTAAATCATAAGGTTTTTAGCAAGGACCTAGTTGCTAGAAATTATGGTCAAAGGAACGGAAAAGATGTTGAAAATTGAGTGTTGGTTCAGAAGGTACAGGCTGGCAGGATAAATAAAGAGGGAAAATTTCCATATTACCTGCATATCTCACTCTTTGGAAGCAGAAAGAACACCCCATATATTCTCCTCTGAATAAGCATCTATTCTAGAGTTAGTGTCAATGGCTACATTACAAAAGGTCACCATTAATTTCCAGAAATATTATGGACCTGATTCATGTGACACAGCTTCCTACATAGTATAAATAATGATGTTTGTGCCCTGAAGCTAAGAACCCAACTGATAAAGGATGTTGTGTGGCCACTGTACAAGATACATTGGGCTCAGTGTGCAAACCTGACAGTCTCCAGGCCAGCAATGTATAATTCAGAGCTCCTCTCTCTCCTCTTTGGTCATTTGTTAAGTGAAAGAGAGCATAAAGTGACAAAGGAGACAAGGAAAGAGCTGCTTGTGTCTCTGTATAGGGAAACACATGCCTTTATCCATCCTGTGCAGTCTTCCACAGCTCAGCTACAATGCATTTTATAGACTACAGGTGAGAGTTTCCAAGGCCACTGCCAGAGCCCATTGTCAGACAGAGGAGCTCATGCTGTGGCCCTCGTGTCAGCTTCTGCAGTTGTAAGCTGAATATATCCACTTTGTCTCGGCCCTTTTAGTGACAGTAATTCCAAAAGGGAAGTGTGTAAATGGATACTTAACATACTGTCAAGTCCTTCAAGCATATACTTGGAATACTGGCCAAGAGAGGTAGAAAATGTTTCTTTTCACTCATTTCAGACACATTGCTTCTCATTTTGAGATATCTGACCCTCTCCAACCTCTATTTTCTCCAAAATTTCAAAATCATACATTCAAACAAATTCAGCTCTAAAAGATCCAAGGCAGTTACACAAGGACTTCCCAGATGAAACCACTGCTACCTCTACAAAGTGTGTAAGATGCAGAGAGGCACTCAGTGGGAGAGACTGGCTTCTGAGTCTTCCCTGTCACTTCACATCTCAAAAAACTGTCACGATGTGACACAGAGAACTTAAAATAACAACTAATTCCATTTAGAAATAGCTCTATTATTCATCACACGTTTTCTGGGGTTTGTCTTTTTGTTTTTAATACTGAAGATAGCTTTATAAATATTGCAATGTTTGTTTCTTAATTAATATTTTCTTGGCAGTTTATATCTAATATATTGCTGTAAATAAAGCTGTCAATTACTTTATTGGATTAATTTAGTCTTTTTCTTGAAAAAAATGCATTTTGGGGGACATGACTGTTATTCAGGAGGATTTGCTAATATTTTCTTTTTGCAGTTTTCTGCACACAGCTTATAATAAGTTTTTAGGTTTAAAAAGGAAATTATACTAACATATTTTACCTCAAAGAGTAGGGTAACCAGATAATTTTTCCTTTCTATCCAGTGAGATGGAAGCAATTCAGTTCTCAAATTGTTGATTTTTAAGCGAAGAACTAAGGAATTAGAGCAAAAGAACTTTTCAGAAAAACCCCTCTGAAAGTCCTACTGTTGAAAGAACAAAGAGAGAGAGAAAAATAAAAGGAACAGCATTATGGGCAAGAGAATATCTAGAAACAAACTTTTCTTCACATTTCTTTGATGCCCCAGTCTTGGCTCCCACTGGTTTTAGTCAGCAGGCTTTGAGTCACTCTAAAAGTTTCTGAAATAGCTGCACTTGTCACCCTTCCTATTTACCCTGTAAAGTTTACTTTGACCTTTGTATTACAAATCATCTTAGCGTTGGTTTGGCACATCCAGCATCCTTGTCACAACTCTCAGAGTGGAAGAGATGACATTTTCAGCCAAACAAACTAAAAAAAACCCAAAAGTAAATAAAAATATTCCCTCCAAGTTTTGATCCATCCTGTTAAGTTTGCGGGTTTTTTTTTCATTTCCAAACAGAGACAAAAACACCACACTCAGGTTGGAAGGGGAAGGAGGAAAGTCACTACTAATGAAAATATCTTATTACAGCATCACTACAATGACTTCATCACCAAAATCTCCCCCAACCCTCTTGATTTTTCATTGAGTGCTACTTCTGTTAAAACTGACTTACTTTTTCATGATATGTATTATTTCTCAAATATAACACTTTCATTTCAGTAGCTTCATTAGCCTTAGAAAAGTTGATATGTTCTTTTATAATGCCACAGCAGTAGATTTTACTCTAAACTTGTGATCTAGATAGTGGGATGCTACTTTGCTGTAAAGACAATAGATTTTTAGAAAGTTAATACTAGTGAAGAATTCCACATTCTGTTAAAGGTTAACTTCAGAAAGAAGGTATAGATCCTCGTATTTTCAATGTTAGCAATGAAGTATAAAATATGATGGTGAAATAGCAACAGTTGTTTATTTCTATGTCAATCCCTTTAAGTAAAAAACACCGTGAGGGTGTTGTGATAGGTAACTCTTGGAAAACTCATCTCTAATGAAATCAACTAAAAAATTTATGTTTGTCTTCAATAAGGTCTAGATATGACTCTAAGCAGCTGAACACCTCCAATGTTTAATATTGCACTTCATACATCTTGCTGTAAGTTACCTGTTGTGTAAACAGCTGCAACCTCATGTTTTTTTAAAAAGCATATGCATTACAAAACAAATCTGATCTAATTTGCTGTTGTAAAGACCATCCATTTTTATAAAGAGTTCACTAAATTTGACTGTGGGTTTTTTTTTTCATTAATTCATGTGGTGACTTAAAAAATAAGAAGTAGAAATTGTATCCCATTTGCAGAAGAGTAACGAGTGACTTTCTCTTAAGAGTTAAAGCTCCTCCCATTCTCTGTCTACTGAATCCATAATGTTAAGCAAATTCCACTCCATAGGCACAAAAATACATGGATGTGCACGTGGATGAAATTTCCATTGACGCAAATGAAATTCCAGACATCTAAAGGCAGGGTTTAGCCCAGAGTGCTCAGTGTGTGACAACTCATTTATTCTCATAGCAAAGAACTGATGAAGGAGAAAGGCTCTTAACGTGACACACAGAGCTCGAAAAGCCAAAATGGGAATTCAGGAAGTTGTTCAACTGTTTTTTCAAAGATACTCCTGCATCTCAAGTCTACAGTCAGCATGGTGGACCCTGCTCCCTCCAGTCTGCAGTAAGATCTTATTTGTCCTTCAACTACAATTGCAGAGTGGCTATAAATTTCTCTATTTCTTTTTCTTCTCAGCAACAAGTAAACATGATGCTCTGATGGAGTGCCGTGTACTTAGAAATAAATTGACACAGGATAATGAAGGAAGAAAGAGTTGTATCACAAAAAAAAAAATAGAATCACAGTTTTGTAACCAAAAAGATGAACAATTCTCATTACTAAAGCATTGATACCTTCCATTTACTTTCTCTGGTGACAATTCAGATTTCAGCAGAACAGTTCAGAGAGCATTTTTTTTTTTTGCTTTCCAAAGATCTTCCTATTACTCAAAAGTCCAACTTTTTGTCAAAAAAAAAAAGAAAAAAGAGACTTAATCAAACAGAATATACCATTAATTAGTTTTCATGCAAGTCATTAAGACAGAGCGGAGAAACTGAGCTACTGCTAAAAGAAAACTCCAAGGAAATTACAGAATTACCTAAAGAAGGAGTATCTGTAGTTTTCAAAATGCAATCACAGTTGACAGAAATTCTCACCTCTATTTACAATCTCACCAGAGACTAAGGACTGAGAAACCACAGGAAACTGTTTAGTGTCTTGTCTTTCAAAGCAATCTCTTCTGATTTAGAACTAGCAGAAATGCTGAACTCATATGAGGACACTTTGACTATTGCTACTCAATGTTTTATGTGGTGTTATGTGAGGAGCTAGAAGGTTTCAGTCTCTCTTGCTCCCAGACTAGCATTTTTCACCACAAAATAAAAGAAAAAAAAAAAAAGAAGTAATGGACAATAAAATCAATCCACTAAAGCATTTCCTGACAATGCTCAAATATCTGCATCAACTCAGTGTGTTCCCCTCAACAACATGCACAGTAAAGAGAGAATTTTTATCTGACAGCTGACCAGCAGGGAAGAACCAAATGTTCAAATTAATGATAAATATAACTCAAGAGCAAAGTTGTTGGGGCACGCATGCAGACATAATATAGACTGCAATGTGCAGCCTGAAGTTTTGAAAGCCTCCAGAGAAAACAGAGTGGAAAGGTTTATCAGGAAGTAAGGAAAATAAAAAATATGCCAAAGTGTTGGGTAAAGGCAATAGGCTGGAGAACATCAGAAATATGGCATAAACTAATGCTGTCAGGGTGATACTGGGAGCAAAAGCCACAGTGTCACTCTCTAAGGATCCCAGGTGTTTATAATGTGATGCTACAAAACCAAATATTATCTCCTGAGTGCTGAGCACCATAGAGATATTTCATGTGAAGACTAGTTCTAGCAGTAATGCTGAAAAGCATCACCATGTGGAGGAATTTCAGACTAATATTCAAGAATGGAAATTCAAGGACATCCTTAGTTCTTCTTCAGTGGCACCTTAAGAAGCCAAACAACACAACAGCAGAAAAAGAACAAAGCAACAAAAAGTTAACTGCTTTAGTTTGATTTAAGTAAGGACTTCAGAATCCCTGAGCATGCTGTCAGTTACCCCTACACAGCTAATGACAGTTCTGCATCAGGCCTGCTGCCCCCTTTCCTTGTCCTTCTCTCCCATTCCAAATATTATTTTTTTAAAAATTGAAAGATGTTCTGGACTTGACACCAAACATTTCATGCGTCAGGAAAACACGGGTTAGGGATCTGGAGCTCTGCCCGGTATGAATAATGCAGCAGAGTACTATGGCAGCATGAACTGTTAGAGAAGTCACAGCCGCTGGTCTTCACTGCTCATCTCGACAAAAATTAGGTCTTAGTATGTTCTTGATGCCGATCAGAGGCTTCAGGACAGGTACTGAAATATGGATTTCACATGCCATGTTAATTCTGTCAGCATATGTCAGAGAGTCCTGTGTCCCCCATTCCTGTCCTCTCCAATCTATCTATCTTTCATATGCTGAAACTTTACTCTGATTTCTCCCTGGAACTTTTGCTCTGGAAAGCTGAAACTACAACATGGAAAAACAGTACGTATTGTAGATAACAAGCTATTTTGACAACAAAACTAGAATCCCACGTATCAAATACTTGTCCACTAATATTCATTGCATTTTTTTGCTTGCTTAGCCTTCCAATACCATTGTCCATGGATAGGGCCCTTAGACCTGAGTCATCTTTTCTGACTTTCAAGCAAATCTTAAATTCTAGGTGTGTATA
>NW_016690197.1:0-75496 GCF_001604755.1 Lepidothrix coronata | reverse complement strand
ATGGGGGAAACCCAGACTGGATTTTATCTGGAGTACGGAATGGGGGAAACCCAGACTGGATTTTATCTGGAGTACGGAATGGGGAAAACCCAGACTGGATTTTATCCGGAGTACAGAATAGGGGAAAACCCAGACTGGATTTATGAAAAAGAAATTTAAAAAAAAAAATGAAGGGTTGGACTTGATGATCACAGAGGTCCTTTCCAACCCAGCTGATTCTATGATCCTATGAAAGGGTAAGATTTCTGTGTCTGACTGTAAATTCCTTCCCTAACAGTTTTCTCTCAGAAGCGACCAAGCCTCCATCACCAATTTTCTGCTAAAAAAAGATCAGCCTGGGCATTTCAGTTTGCACAAGAGCATAGCTAGTAGCATGTAAAAGTATAAGAATGGATCCTTACTTAGGTTTCCAGCTACTAGACAGTACACCTTATTCTACGTTTCATTTTATGAGTATTTGAAGCAATAAAATTCAGAAGTAACTTATTTAAAGAAGGTATATAGGCAAAGTAAACTAGTTTGTCTGTGTGAATACCTCATGAGAAAAACTGCCTCATAATATCACATTAAATATTTAAAGCTATAATGATAATGATAAAGTTGCATCAAGTCCAAGTATTACATGTCACTCCTGAGAATTTGTCAGCAAAATCCAACAAATGGGTTTGCACTTTCTCATCTATTCTTAGCCTTCTTGTTTATTTATTCTTACATGTACAAAGTTGTCTACAAATCTGAACCCACTCTCTTAACCAGACTTGTATCTACAGGACACATGCAAAGCTAACTTCAAAATGAATTTTTAATCATTTCTTTTTAAGGCTGAGAACAGAATGGATCAAACATTGAATATGTTGTAATTTTCCGAGTTCTTCCTGTAGGTTTTTTGACTCTGAAGTGAAAAAATTTCTCAGTCCTCAGTTTTTCATCTTCAAAAATATGAAATTTGCCTTGAGACAAGAGATGTTTTGCTACTGGATTTAATATATATATATATATACATATATCCCAAAAAAACCAACTCAAGTGCAGTTATTTTCTCTTTTCAGAAATATGAAATACGAAACACTGTAATCATTACTTTTAGCTCATCTTAAAACAGCATATGGGCTGCTGTTTTCATTTCAAGAATGAGGAAAAGAGACAGACAAATTAATTCTGATTTAGCTTATATACTTCCTTTAGAAAGCATGGTGATCACCAGAAGACATATTTTAGACTCCTGGTGACTTCTTGAAAGGTTGAAATTGCAGGTATGAGAAAGTGGTCACCCTACTTCTCATCAGGTTATGAACAATAATGGACAACAAGTAAATATCTCCTGGCAATTCTTCTTTTCCTGCCAACCTGGAGCACGGCACAGTGCACAAGAAAGACTTTGCAAGCAAAATGCTTCCAAAACTTGATGATCTGGGGTAATGTTTAGATTATAAGAATATGCACTAATAACATATTATTTTTCATCTCCTTAGAGATACAGCACATCTCTGAAAGTACACACACAGTGTCCACCAGTTCTGAATGTTCAAATAATACATTACTTTGCTAATTTATTTTGTATTTTAATGTTAAATAATATGCATAGAAAGCCCTGATATAATATAACTTAAAAATACGTATCTTCTAAAGTAAATCGAAGCAAAGTTAAATTATGCCTATGATAAATTTATTTCAGCTTACTTTCCCTTCAAGTTACTCAAGCTGTCTTGTTTATATAAATCTAATTTTCGTTTTCAATGTATTTAAATTATTTGCAATAGGATTCCCTGTTAAATAAATTGTTTTGAGTTTAAGGGGAAAAGAGACTGTATTCTGGTGTTGTATTTATAAACAAATAAACAAACAACAACAAAAAGAATAAGAGAAATGTCGGGTTTTTCAGCCTCCTGAGGTTTCTCATAGATTATTTCATGTGTGGGGGTTTTTTTCTCCCTAACAAATACACAGAAATGCAGAAAAAATATCCTACAGGGAACGCTTGATTGAACTGGTCAGTCACTAAATATGAGTTTAGCAACAGGAAACTGATGAATTTGAAAATGAGGGATTATCAAGTTAGTAATTATGATTTAAAGTAAAAGAAACAAAGAAAAGTTTCCTAGTGTCTTGGAACCCAGAACTAAAATATTTTGATCATATAAATTCAAATAAATGTTTTATTGTCATTGTAAAAATTCTTTTGCAGAAGTCTGAAAATAATTCAGAGGAAGTTGAATACCATGAGAAATGAGAAATCAAGGATTTTGTTAAGGTACTCAAAGGGGAAACTAAGATTTTGCTTAAGGAAGGAAATGCAGAAGTGAGATGGAAATCACAAAGAAACACTTTGAAGTAACAGATGTAAAATAGAATGTTTCAGATGTGTTCTTAAATATCATTTTGTCAGAAAAGTGAGTGATATAGACTGTTTATTATTTAAGTGATACTTCTAATTGCGTTCCTGTTTGGAAAGTTGAAAAATGCAAAGACAGACACTGAGTCAGTACTGGAGTTAGAGAAGGACAGAGAAGTAGTGCAATGAGGTTAGCAGCTCTGTCTATGTGAATTCAGACATTCAAGTTCTTTAATGTTAGAATTTTTTTTTTCCAACTCCCCATGATGGATAGCAGATGTCAATAGCAGTATTTCATGAAGGCAACTGAAGCCCAGACAGGTCAGGGTGGGAGGAACTTTACAGAGCTACTAATATTTAGGTGTTCTAGACTCCAAGATGAAGGTACCCCATTGTTCTCCAAAAGGCAGAAGAAAAACAGTGTACAAGCTCCACAGTGCTGCTCTGTATCCATTACTGCAACTTTCTAAAATAACACAAACAATATTTGATATTAGTAGCGTAATACCCAGTGGTGTTTTCCATAGATCGATATTTTACTACTTTGGTACAAGATCCCAAACAATTCCAGTGCAAAAAAGTCAATCAGGTCAATCCTCAATGGTGAGCCAAGTTGTGTTGCAGCCTATTCTCTCTTCAGAAAGATTTAACCACCTTCATGGGTCCAGTCACAGAGAGGCCCTCGAACAGAGCATCAACTTCTCCCTTTCTAAACAAAATTGAAGTATTTAGGTAAATACCTGGGACTGTTGTCCTCCCAACTATTCCAGACTGGGATTTATGACCTTTACAGGATTTCAAATCCTAAAAGTACTTGTGGGAATTTTCCTGAGCTCCCACATCCAGTGATGCCTGTGGCAATGTTCTATTGCTGAGGAAGCTTTGAGATGGGGTTTGCAATACTGTACTGAGATGTACAGGAGTCAAAAGAAAACTACAGGAATTCCTGGTATTAGAGCCAGGGGGAAATCCTGAATCATACAGGACCACACTTTTGTAACTATTTGGTGGTAAAGACCTTACATTCTGACCAAGACTTTCCACAGCATTTATCAGTAAACAAGTCTGTAAAGTGAAGATGCTGAATCATATATTCCCCATACATGCCTTTTCCCATTGAGCTGAGCTCTGAACAAAACATCTGAGAGAATTTTTGTTTCAAAGAGTATGAAAGAACATAAAAAAAATCAGTGGGGTTTTTTATTGCCAATGTGTGAAGGAAACAGATCTCAAGCTCCTCTCCTTTTCTGATCAAATACTGCTATTCAGTGGTCTGAAATAATATGGGTATATCACACCCAAGCAAGAACTTAAGCTTTGAGAGATCTGATGACACTTCTGATAAGTCAAAACTCATGTTCTCCCACATCTGGCTTACACATTCATCCAAGACCCTTCTCCCTGCCCCAGTGTTAGATACTATATGAGGAAATAAGAGGACTTGAAAGAAAAATGATGGCATTATTGTCTGAAATCTCTTTATAATAAGGCAGCAGAGGATGTGATAAAATTTAAGACTTTTGCTACTCTAATCACTTATTTGAAATCAGTGGTGGCAGGCCCAATGTGCTATGGAAAAAGGCACCAATTAAATATTACTCATTTGTTCTCATTTGAGTTTTAAATGCTAAAGTTTCATAAAGTTTGAACATCCACTCATACAAATATGTAATAAAATCTTAGTGATCCTGGTCTATTGAGCAAGTCCTACCAAAATAACTATTTTGTCTTATTTGAAAACTAATATTTTTTTGCTAAACTAAGTATTTTTGTGGGTGGGACACTGAAAGTCTGATATTGTGGGTCTGTAATGGGCCTTGTAAGGTATAACAATGCCTGTGGAATCACTGATTTTGTTGCTGTTGTTTACCCAAAACTGAAAACATTCTAGCAGGTGGGTAGTCAGATAAAATTGCTTCATGAAAAGGACCAGAAATTAGGATGTCTTCTGCATAGGTTAACTTCCTGACCTCTCCTAGAAACAGAAGGAAACAGAGTGGCCCTGCTGTGCTGTTAAAAACTTCCAAACCACCAGCTTGCATTTATACAAATTCCTTCATCCCCTCCTCAAGAACAATTCCTTTATTCCAAGCTGGAAGTCTTGGAAGCATGGCTAGAACACATTTTTAACACGTTTGTCATGACAATTCAAAGTCTGTACACTGTTTGCTATGAGGAATTCTGTGCATCTCTCTTTCCAAATGAGATATGAATATTCATTCATTCACCTTCCATTGCCTAGCATCTCCAATTTGGTGCAAAACCCAGTGAAAACATCCTGGCACTTATCTCAGGACTAAATAAACCACAGATCACTCAGAGTGTAATAACTGCCCATTTAAACACGGACTCTGGGTATCTAAAGATGGATCTCACAGCTGTTTCCTCTAGTCTGAACTCCAAGAAGGACAGAACTTGGAAACAAGCGATCTGCAGAATACTGATCACTTGTGAAGGCTGATTAGAAATGCAGCTGACAAAGTTACTTGGAAGGTACAAGAAGTAACAATTGCCTCCTGGCTATTTTGGAGATGCAGGCAAGGCATAAACAGCAAAACTGTAGGATCGGCAACAGACTTTGTGATTCATAACCTGTTGAATACGTTCGGTGGGAAAAGAGTCCAGCTGATCCTGTTAGCTAGATCCATCACAGAGACAATACCTGTTTCTCCCTGACAGACCTCTGGGAAATGCTGTGTGTATCGTATTGCAGACTGATCAATTGGGAAAATTAGATCTGCCTAATTAGGCTTCAGTTGGGAACCCCACAGGCTGGACTGACACAGAGAATTGGAAACTAAAAGCCCACACAGAGCCCACTGAGGCCAAGCAGGAGTCCAACAGCACATGGCTCTAGCAAATATCTTCTTTAGGTCCTGCTACGAAGGCTTTACTAAGCCTGTCTTTGGCTCAAATAGAACCATGCCTAAAGTTATATCTTCAAATGGAAAAACTGTTTATAAAGGATCACATCTAAGACTTTTAACGAAATGTTTATCTCAAAAAGATCCTCACTACTGAAATTTCATAAAATTGAAATCAGGGGAATAAATATGCTTTTTTTCTACCTAATTCCAAAAAAACCCCCCACAAACCAAAACAAAAAACCCTCTAAATGGGATACTGGTAAAAAAACTGTTACCTTGCTTCAGGAGGAACATTTAGGTTTATAACTGTCACGGGGGAAGTAGTGCATGCTGTTGTCTCAGGCTTCTCAGGAGTCCAGAGAAAACAAGACTGAATGGTTTCCTATGTGGTTTTCTGGTAAGCACATGGAAAAACAGATCCCACCCTTCTCAAAGTGCTCCCTTAGGCCAGGCAGTAGAATTTAGATTCTCTAAGCTATTAAACACTGGTACCACCCTCTGCTCTAGTCCACAAGATACTGCATTCACGGAGTATGTTACTCAGGACAAAGAATTCAACTGACTTCAAGAAGCCTATAAAAAACATACATGAAGTGCTCTTGGATGTCCAAGAGTGAGAGAGAAGGGATACAGAAGACAATGGGAAAAGCGGACAGGCCCTGCAAGAATAAAGCCATTACAATATTACTAGAAGAAATTAATAAAACAAATAAATAAAAAAGCCACCAAACAAATAAGCAAACAAACCAAACAAAAAAAGCCAAAAAGGCAAAAAAATGCCCACCAAAATGAAAACTTGATTAAAATAAATAATAATGCTAATACCTATGTTTTTACTTCAGCAATAAGTACCAAAAGTGAAGCAAACTTTTCTGGTACACTTTCATCAACTGTGGATTACTCATAAGGTCATGCATTTGCAAAGGAGGTTATTTTGAAACATTGGATTACTGCAGAAACAGCCTTATCTAAATTAGTTCTGCCCACACTCTCAGCCAATAAATTTCTCCACCCGTTTGCATATTGATTTTTTCCCATCTTTTATTTATTTCGGCTTTGGAAAGAAAAAGTCTCTTAAGCAGGTAACAGGAAGTATTAGTTCAGAAAGGTTATTTTGTTTTGCTGTCAAATGTCTCTCTAGCCGGATCACTTTACAAATGTAAATTAAAAGGCTTAAAAACTTGTGATCCAGTGTAGAATTCTAATTCAGCTTAGATAACACATTTTCTCATTCAAAACACAATATATTATTTTTGTGTTTAACACTCTGCTGATCTGAATCAGAACCCATTAGCTCTCAGCTCTCTTCTGGTATGTAGAAAAAAAGGATTGCCTAAAGGACATTTATTTTATTTTTCTAGTGCATCTAGTCCATTTTGGTTCCCTTCTTCTGCAACAAATAAAGCAATGCAATATATACTCATCAGTCCCACAGACATCAGCAAGCATGAAAGTTAAAACAATAATCAACAGTAGCTTGTGAGATTTCACAGATGGATAATTAAGCAGCCTATGAACATGTCATTTTCTCTCTGGTTTAAAATGTCCTTTGGACAGATTTGCATTCCTGTGACACTCACAGCCGGGGCACTTAACCTTTAATACCACTATATAACGGTACTGCTTCTTGATGCTTCTCAGGTGCTTACAAATTATCTCTACTGATTTAACCTTGAGCATTTGATCTCATCCAAGGGTGTGACTTCTCTGACAGATCAACGGTGTTATGCAATCAAATGAATACCTAGATAATACTCATTTGGTCATTTATCATCTCATTTATAGCATTTTGTGATTAAGTTTAATTTGCTTTTATTTCTGATGAAAGCTGTTGTCTTACAAAAGTCATCAGTACAAAAAGTATGAGAGTGTTTACTGTTCCCTGGAGACCCAGCTCTCCTGAATCATCCCTGGAAAACCAGTTGGCAGATCTTTATCTGCCTAAAAGAGGAAGGCAGACAATTCTTAGCTAGAAATCAGTGCACGCTCTGCAAACTTCTGTTTAGAAGCAAGTGCTAACAGAAATATGCACTAACAGGAGTGTAGCTGACCCTTCTGGTTCCTAAGCAAACGCAACAACCTTTAGCATAGCCATCCACACTGTCCTATTGGGGTTTTACTTCTGAGTACAAGAATTTAGATAAAAGTTTCCAATGCCAGTACAATACGGTCCACAGCTGAGTCAAGAGCAACTTCAGTAGATAAGTGCATAAAAAGAATAAATTCCAAAAATAAACTCATGGATAAATAAAGGACAAAACTTACCTGGGGGTAGACAGCTTTCTGAGATGAGATAGAGATACTATTCCAACAAAGTATTCCACCTTGAATCTCACACAGTGGCTACCCTACAGCATGTGTGCTGGTTTTGCCTGACCTACTCAACACCAGTGTTTTGCCCAAATACTCTGTCTTTAAGGATTGCCTCCCACCACAGTTGAGACAGGTGGGACATATTCAGACAAATGGGATTAGGATAGACACCTGTGTTCAATTTAACCCATTGCTCTACTGTTTAGGCTCTAAGGCAAATCATATGGTTTTGTTTTCTCATATTTAATAAACATTTTCCACAACACGTGTGGTTTTATGACTTTGCTGCTACTGCATTAATCATAAGTGTTCTAAGAAAGGCATATGAAAAACTATTCCAGTTGTCTTCCACTATCTTGTCTGCAAAAACTGGGAGAAACTGGACTAACTTTATAGCCTGCAGGTTTCTTTTGGAAGCATAGAAAGTTTCCTGGAATTGATTTTACATTGTATCACTGATTGCCAGGCTCTGGCTAACAAAGTCTGCTACAGCTTTAATTCATTGACCTGATAAGGCTCATAGGTTGCCACAGTGCTCAGAAGTGCTCTTCAAGGTGTTTTCTAGGTAGAGATTTCATTTTAGACAGGACAGGTTAAAGGATCAAGAAACTTAGGTCAAAGAATATAAACCACTGAATAATAAGGCAAGAGCAGTATTATTTTACACCTGCAATGAATATTGTTATCGGCTACAACAGAAAAATATTCTTCAAAGAGCTCACTGAGCTGAGTTCCCTGTTGTATTAGGCAATTGTATCATACATGCCTTTTAGGCTGACTGAACTATCTAGCAGCAAGCTTATTGTTTTTGGTTTTGTGCCCACTGCTCTGGTGGGAAACATCATCCTTCTGCTCTGAGGGCTGAGTTTTCACTGTGCTTTGAGACAACAGTTTTTCCTCCAAACTAGAGCAGGCTGCAGATACACACCCAGCCTCCTGAGATATCCCAGCTGACATCCTGGAACTCACTTGCACATCTGAGCTCAGTGCTCTCCTTCAGAGTTGGTTTCTAACGCAGGACCAAGTCATTGCAGTAATTCCCTGACTTCTTTGTTGTGATTTGTTCCAGGTTTTCTTCTACCTTGAATATGTTTCCACCTCATCAGCTATCCTCTTTTGTTCTCAGGTTCGATAATCTCTCCCTTACTGAAAACATTTTGTTTTGGGGCCACAAGTAACACCTTTTCCCATATATATCACTGACAAGCTTTTTTCTCTTCTTTAGTCATTTGGGTGTCCAGTTCAATATGATGAAATAATTACCACCTTGTTCTGACTTTCTGTGATGCAGCTTAATTTTCTGGTTAGATTCTTCTGTATTTAACTCATAACTCCTGATTTCTGTTTCAGTAATTTCATAACCCTTTTGAACGCACAGCCCTTCGCCTCGAAGGCTTTTTCTGTTGTTCCTAAAATAAACTCCAGATGACTTTTCTACCTGTAACTTGAGGACACTGATAGCATTTAAATGCTTTAGAGTAGCAGACATTTTTGCAAAGCTTTTTTTGAACTCAAGAGCCTAAATACAATGGGCACCTCCCTAGATCTTTTGATCATTCCTCTGTTCCCCAACAGTGGTGCCAGAGAGCCTCAGCTACTTAGCACCATAATAACAGAGAAATCCCAAAGAGTCCTCAAACACCTTTCTTAATCTTAATTTGTTGTTCTTAACCCATGGCTAAGGGAGGTACTTGTCTGTGTCCAGGCACATCCACACCTGCACAGGCTGAGATGTTCCTGCAACATGCAATTCCCTCCTCAGCTACTGGAAAGTTTCTCTGCTCTTTCCCTGCTGCCATCCCAGCTCCCCTCTCTTCCCTGCTACCTGTCAGCCGGCCTATTTTCTCCTGTGTCAGCTCTTACAATGGCCCCTAAAATGTTTTCCTCTTGTCCTAAAAAACTTTGCTCCTGCCTCTAGTGCAGGATTTCCAATTCAACTATACTTATTTACAGATCTATTTTTATCCTTCTGTTTAATTAACTTATATATTTAATAACAATTTTAGTGTAGCTTGTATCCAAGAACTACTTTACTATCCTCTCCTTAAGCAGTTTGAGTCCAGAAGTGTCTTTTTCAGCTGTGCTTTCTCATCTTACTTCCACCCCATTATAAGCATAAAGTGCTTTTTTGAGTATTATTTTCTGCTTCTCCTGATTTGCACAGGTCCTTCAAATTTGACATTGCAATTAAACCCTTTATTCCAGCATGTTTTTTGCCATCCTAGATATCCACCCTCAGGTTCTGCACCAGAAGTTCCTGTTCCTCCACTTTTGCCCATGCTCCTTTCATTAGCAAGATTGGCATCACACCACTGGCTCATTAATCACTCCTATTCTCTTTTCAGTATTTGGTACCAGTTGCATCACTTATGCTACTACAGTTCTCAGTAATTTTGTTACCTCATTCTTCTTTGTTGTACACCACACTATCCTTTATTTCTGCCTTTCTTTTTTTCCCATTTTCTTTTGTATTTAAAAAAATCTGGAAGAGATTGGTGTTTCAGGCCCAACTAATATCGAAAACACCTCTTACATCACCTATCCTGATTGCTGTACTCAGGAGGTGTTCAGATGGTAATAAAAGTAGCATATGATTACAAAAATTCAGCAGTGCTTTCTCACTATCTTACATGCTCCTATTTCTCTAAAACAGGTAATTTTGTTAGAATAAACTGTCTACTAATTTTTTAATAATAATGTGTATTTTTGATAGTAATAGTAAAATTATGTTACATTTTTTCTCTTACTCATTTTAAACATAAATTTTATAGCCACTGCCAGGGCAAGTGTTAATTGTGCCTTGCACTATATCACAATTGAACTCTCCCTGAAGCAGTGAAAGTGTTTAAGGAGGCTACATTTTCTTTTTAACTTGCCTTCTAGCTTCAAGAAAATTTAATAAGATCACCTAAAAGAGACAAAGAGATGTGCGGAACTTTTTTTCTCTCATGCTTTTTCAAAGAAATTACTTAATTTGCTTTCCTTCCTGCTATCTCTTTCCTACCTTGTCTCAGAAATAGAAGCTGTTACACATCTACACAGGAGCACAAGTAACATGAGATAGACACACAGGCCAAAATCCAAGAGGCCATGTATGCTTGCTAACAGAAGTAGGGAGCCTGATGACTTGCAGTTCAAATCCTGATCAAATCAATTGTTCATTAAAAAAAAAAAAAAAGTTGTGACCATTCTGTAGGAAATGGCTGTCTGTGGATGGAGGAAAGCTATAAAACACAGCTTCAAAAATTATACAGTGCTGAAACAAAAACTGCTAAGGAAATTCCCTGTGATTTTTGAAGCTCTTGATGGGATCTCTATGCTCTCATGAAGGTTGAAAGAAAAACTGGAACATTAAATATTTGTTCTGGAAAGTCTTCAGAGACTACAGCTGAAAAGGTTTGTCTGTGCCTATTACTACTACAATTAGAGATAAGCTGTGGACACTAAAAAAATAAAAAAAAACAAACAAAAAAACATAAACCTTACCTTTCACCAATTTTGAGATTTCTGGACACATACATTGAGATGACATTTCCTTCCTTTGAGGGCCACAGTCAGAACTAACAAAAACAAAATAGAAAAGAACTCAGCTTTCTGAAAACTGTTTTTCTTTATAAATTCTCTCACTTTTCCAGGTGTGTTTCCTTTTTACTGATGCAGGTGACCTGCTGGCAGCCCTTGCACTTCATGTTCCTGGAAATTGCTAGTTGATACAATCACAAAGTGAAGAAAATGGAGTGAAGACCCCTTTTGCATGAGCATATACTTTTAACTGACAAAGCCAACAGGATCATTTTCTCACAATGCCAGATTTTGTTGCTAATCCAGGTCATTTGCAGAAAGGTACAGATCAGTGGAAAAGCAAGAAACAATCTGTTGGAATAAGGGCTTCAAAGAAATATTCCAAAGGTCACAGATCCATTATTTGGAAAGCACCTAGGCCAGGTTAGAAATTTTTCATCTAAATTATTTTTCAAAGGTAAACTGAGTTTTGGCTGAAGTCAATGAGCAAACACACAGAACTGCAGAAATGTCTGCTATCAGTCTGAAATTCATCAGTGGTTTAATTATTTGGTAAAAATAAAGGAGGGCTTCCCAATTTGTTCAGAAAATAATACTGTCTGCAGGGATGAAAAAAAAAAAATGTCTTTTTCCAGTCTAGCAACTGGAAAAACCTGTGACATGTTAGAGATATTTCATCTTCATTTTGTATATATCCAAGCAAGCAGAACAAAATTAATTTACATAGCAGATAAACTGTTTTGGTCCTAGAATGGTATCCCAAAAGACATTTTAATATAAAAGGAATACATTTGGTGCATAAACCATTTTTTTTAAATGATGTGGGTACTGCCAGGAGTCTATACTCTATTAAAAAATAGCAGCAAAGCATTGGTGATTGTCAGTATATAACAACATTTTACCATATCAGCCTTTTCCAGAATTTCAAACAAGTATTATGTAATTGTCTTTTTGCCCTTGTGTCAGAAACAGTAAAAATTTTGCCTTTCCCAGCTCTTATTTTAATGCATTATGCAGCTTCTCAACCATCAGAACAGTAGCTCAGCTCTGACAGTACAAGTTCACACTGCAGGAAGGCTTCTGTGCCAGGGCTGCTTCAGCCACAATGCAGTATTTTCCTCCCTGAACATCTCATATCTGTGAGTGCAAGTTGGATAGATAAACTCCTCACCATGGCCATGGCAACACTTAGAATGCCCGACAAGGATGGATTCTCTACCACGACACACATAAATTCCAGGCTGGCATAGCTGGTTTGTCACTCATCAAGTCTTTGGCATAGGGAGCAGTTTGCATCTTAGAGTTCCCCAGGAAAGACAGACCTGTTTTAATTCTGTCCAGGTTCTACCTATGAAGCAGGAATGACTGATTTATACCACAAAATTCCCTGAAAGTGGCAACAAAATAGGTGAAGCAGCTTTCATTTGCACAGTGCTAAGACAGAGTGGAAGCCAGCCATAGGCTGCTTTCTACCATCAAGAGGAGATATCTGGAAGGAAAAGCAAATGAACACAGATTCTTCAGCAAGACAGACAAATCCATTCAGGATCTATGGGTTATCTATTTACATGAGAGCATGTATTCCATAACACGGGTTGTTGCTTTGTGACCAATTACTCTGTGATTTATGTTAGTGCTGTTTTATAAGTTTTGCAGAAGGAAAATATTTTAGAATTGAACTATATCCATCTCTTTCAGGAAATGCTTTTATTTAGAAATATATCTTAGCCTTTTCTACAGGGATTAGTTATAAAACAAAAAAATATTTTATGTACCCGCTTAGGTGCAGATCAATAAAACTTATTTTCATAGCCATTGTGTTGATGCAGTAGTGACTGCTGAATTTGCCTTACTCCCTCTGCAATCCTTAACATTTAATTCAGAAAAATGCATCCTGCTGTAAACTGTAAAGCTGCAAGATAAAGACTTAAGTGGACAATACAGTGAACCCAACACAGAGAAAACTGTACTCTGAATGCTGGATTTGATTTAAAATCATATTACCAAATAAAAAAAAGAAAGTACAGTACTACAGCAGCTTGTTTTAAATGGACTATTTTGAAAAGTACACCATTTTTCATATTGCTTTGAATCCTGTTGGCCTCATTGTTAGTAACTATTCCAAATCATTTCTCAAAACAGAACAAAAGTTAAATTTGGTGTGAGCAATGGGATTTTTTAATCCATTCAACTCTGCTTTGCAAATTCACTCATCAGTTTAGTGTTACAACCTTCAAACTAGAAGCAGAATGAGTGCCAATACCAGGGCCTGTTCCATGGCAGACTTCAGAAGCAGCTGGGAGATATGCCATTTTGGTGAGTTGTGGGGAGTATTTATCAATGCTTGGAAATGCTTGTCTCTGCTTCCCATTATGTGAAAACAACTTGAGGAACAAAATCTGGGAAGTTTAAAACTCACATAAATAAATGTCCAGTTAGCCACAAAACAAAGCTCACAGAACTGAGAAACACCAGATTTAACTCTGCACAAAGTTAACACTGCCCCCTTGGGAAGTCCATGATAATGCGGCCTTTATTTAATAAGAACACTTATTATTTGTCCTTCCATGGGACCCTACAACTGATTTAGCAGCCCATAGTGAAGGAATGAGCTGTTCACTAGACTTTTACCATCGTTTTTTAGCTATATTCAGCCCCATCTCATCCTCTGCAGCTGCCCCCTCCCTCATGCAGACTCCTGGCATGACATTTCCATGGCTCCCAAGTGACATTGGCACAGGTTGGGACAAAAGAGTGTCCCTGCCTGAGGTACCTGCACCCTTACAATCACAGTCCCCGGTCTGACTGGAACACTGTCACACATGAACCTCCATAAAACGTGCTGGTACTCTCTTACTGAGGAAAATGCTGTAGTGGTGCTCCTTTAACTAAGAGATACAAAAAATAAGTGGAAAAACTGGGAAAATTGACTTTTTGACTGCTGTATTTTTGGTTTGTGTCTGTGTACTTGTTTAAAGGTAAACCAGCAGGGGAAATGAACTGAACTCAAAAGAGAGATTATAAATCAGAATAACAATTTAATAAAATAATACAATAAGTATAATTATACAGACAAACATTTGGGTTTAACCCACAAAACCCAAATATATAACCCAGCACCCTGGGGCATGAACAGAGTGGTGTTTGTTGGGCCCCCTGAGTCCAAAGGAAAAGGAGAGGGGAAAACATGTTGGTGAGAGTGCTGTTGCAGCCTGCTCAAGAGTGGTGATTGCAGTCTGGTTGAGAAGTGGTGGTTGCAGTCCAGTGGAGAGTGGTGGTTGCAGTCTGGTTGAGAGCGGTGAGCTGCAGTCTGGTTGAGAGCGGTGATCTGCAGTCTTCCTCCGGATCCCAGGAGTGGTAGAAAAGGTCCCAAGACTCCAAGATTATATGTCCTCCAGTTCAGGCAGGAATGCTCAGTACCTCCCTCAGGGTGGGGGGTTCCTTAAGGGGTGTGAGGACAAGAGCAACTCCTGTCTCACAGGCCTCTTAGCACCTATAGTTTATAGCCTGAGGAGTCAGGCTCTATGTGCAGAGGGTGTAAATGGTTCATTGATAACAGTTTCTGGGAAATGGCATGGAAGGCTATAGAATACACAGTTTTGGGTTACACCCATCCAGTGATGAACTGGTCTCAGCTGTCCTAACTAGGACAGTCTGATGATGTTTTGTGAGAGCTTCCCTTTCTCGTTTCTCCTGAAAGCAGGAAACAAATAAATAGTACAAATAAACTTTGACAAAAATCAAAAAACCTGTGCAGATGGAACTATTTACCTAACACCACAGAGAAATCTACATCCCTCCAGCTCTACTCCTTCCTCCCCAGAGAGCATCCTACTCCCATGGAAGTCATGGGGAAAGACAGCAATGTCATTAGAAAGCAGCAGCCTACTGACACTAAAGTAAATTATTAAAAAATAACCCTGATAACGGAAACTCTTAAATTACTTTACATATAGCTCTCACCACGTACGTCAGTACAGTTCTGTTTAAAAAGAAGAAAAGTAAGCTCCTGGAAAAAATCATACATTGCAGGGGTGATGAAGTAGATGTCACAGCCAGGGGACTGTAGATTTTAGTTAAGTAGTAAAGATGAATGATATTTAAAAAAATAAAAAGTTACCAATAATAGCATCAGCCAAAGCAAAACCAGCTGAAAAATCCCTGCAGTATGTCAACTTTACCATAAATGACTGCGCTAATAAAAGATGCTGAGAGACTAAAATAAGAGGAAATGGAATATTCAAGTCAGAAACTTTTCTAAATATTCACTAATACATTTAAAAATGTTTCCAGAAGATGCCAGCGTCTGCTGAAGCAGGGCAAATCTATTTCCATGTTGCTAATGCAGAGACGGCCATGTTCATGACAGATGTCTGTCAGTCACACCTTACACGCCCCAAAAGAGATATATTGCCCAATGAAACGAAAAAAAAAAAGGGCACCTAGGGCAAATCTTGGGTCACATCTGGCTAACTAAGAGCAGCTGTGTTGGAACAGAGGTAGGCAAGTTCCCTTGTTATGTAAGCAGCATCAATCTCCCCTGAAACATTAAGATGGGAAATTTATTAAATTAATTGTGGTTTGGTTTGCTCTCTCTTCTCCTTGAAAAGATATGAATTCATTTATCAAGCAAGAATCATTTTCAGGTTGGCTTAGGGATTTTTCCCTTCCTGATTTAGCCTAATGTAAGATGTAAGGACTGGATTATTAAAGTAAAATTAATATTTCAGCTGCCTACAAATATGACAAACAAAAGAAAAAAAGCAGCAAAAGTATGAACCTAAAACTGGGACAGAGAAAGCAGCCAGGTTAAAAATTAGTTTGATCATTACATTTCCTAAAAAGTATAGAAAATAAACTTTTACTTAGCTGCTACTATTAAACTAAGAATGACAGGCAAGTGGTAGAGTTAAAACCACAAGTTCGTGGTCCAAAGTTTCCTAGCAGAGCCTTTTGAGTATTGCACACACCAAAGCTCCATTTCTGCAGTGTGTGAACACCGGGTTCTGGAGCTGGGAACACCAGGGCAAGCAAGGGCTGCTTGGTGTGTTGTGGACTTGGCTGTTTACTGAAGAACTCATTACAGAAGGGCTACAGCAGTCAGAAGTTGTATTACAAAGCGTGAAGCTCTGGCAGTGCTGGCTGCCCATACTAAACCAACCTATTCACATTTGACAGCCAAAGGATGAGGATGAGAAATAATTCAGAGCTTCTACCCCGTCTTCTCTCCTGGGCTTGTATATGAAAAATCTAGGGCTGGAAGAGGAATAGAGACTTTTTTTTTGACCCCATGTCCCAACTGCCTCGTAGACCTCGTTGAATTCTTTTTATCACAGTTAGGAGAGGAATGGGATAATTGTCTTCACAGAATCAGTCCAATTTCTGGTGGTCCCCCTCTCCAGTATAGAATAGCTGTAAGACGGGTAATGTCTTGGGATATCTTGAAGACTGAGATTTCAGAAAAGCGCAAAAAATCAATTCCTCTAACTAGAATTCTGACAGCAAAATGAGAGGGTCAGAAAACTGGTCAGAGATGGTTCAGGGGTCACCTCAAGGATTGCCTTAACTGACAGATGTATTCATTTATGAAAACATACAGTTTGCTTTTCTCAACACACAGTTGTCTTTCTTTGCCATAAACAACTACTTAAAAGGAAGCTGAAGACAGCAGATGAACTTGTTAGTATTTGTTAATTAAATGCCTACAGTCTCTTCTTTTACCATTTTTTAAAGTTTAGAAACACAAAGGCAAAACAGGAAATTAATGGACAAGGCTGGGTCAGAGAACTGAAGTCATAAAGTACAGTTGAAACCAAGGCTACAACCTTTGCTGCTCAAGAGCTGCTTCAGGTTGTGGCCAGAAACAAGAAATCAAACTGTCCTCTGACAGAAGGATGTGAGTCAGGGCTTTCAAGAAGTCTCCACGAAATGCCTCCTTTCCCCCTTAAACTTGCCATCAGCTGCTTCCTTCCTCCTACACTCATCTGCAAATCTCTTCCCCTTAGTACAAAGAAGAGAACAGAAATTTGAGGCTGTATTTTGCCTTTGGCTGGAACAAGAAAAACACTTGATAGCAGAAAGCCCCTTATTTTTAATCATTATAATTTATAATTATTATGGCCACATAATAATGCATCCCTAAACATACACATGAAAGAAGAATGATTTGAAAAAGGCTGGAAGGCAGATGCCACCAGCCTACCAGGTCAATGAAATCAGCTAGTAATTAAAGTTTTCTAAAGAACTCATTCTTTCTGATTTCTTTTCAGTAACTTAAAAAGATAACACAGAGGGGGTCCTTCTTTTAAATGCAGTGATATTCATCAAATCCATTTGTAAATATTAGTTCAGTTGAAACAACACATAAGATATAAAATGTAATTAAGTTCTGTATAGATTTCACTTTCATGGAAGACTAAGAACAGCAAGAAAGAAATGATGTTATTCTGTTTCTAGAGCTCACAGGAACCACTAATGATTTCAAAAGCCCACGACTCATCAGCTGCAATTAAAACAATTGCAATGACAGTGACCCCAGCAGAAGAAAAAATATAATTACAAAGAGAGCAAGAAATACAAAGAGATGAAGTTGGAATACAGATGTCACTGATTCATGGGATGCATAAAAGAATAACTCTGCGAGTGTATTTCTGAGTACCTCCTAATCCAGAGTTACAGCAATGATGGCTGGCCAGAAAACAGCAATTCTGATGCACTGCACATCTCTGACTGAGGACTTGAATTCTACTTTAGAAAAAGACATCTCCGTGGACTGCTTCTGGAGGGAAAGCAAACATAGCCCAGAAGCACAGACCCTGCCAGAAGGTGAACCATGTGCTGCACAGAGCCAGCCTTGGGGTTTTAGACATCTGAGATTTATTCATTTATTACATAATATTTTTAGTAATAATGGGCAAGGACATCCTAGTTTCAACAAAACACCTTCCTCCAAAAAAAAAAACCCACCAGTTTTGTAAAATTCTCTTTTTTGCACTCCTGATGTGCATATATAATTAATATTTACAATATTAAAGAAAAAACAACTGACTAAAAAAAAAGTCTGTATGTCAACGTCTGGCCATCATTCTCAGCAAAACCTCCTTTCCCATTTTCTCCCACAAAATCTTTGCTTTCAGTATCATCATCTTGGGCAGATTCACTGTCCTCTCTTCACTTGCTGACTTATCACAGAACGGACTTTGATAGTCTTAAGCATTCTTTTTCATAGGTTGGACAGAGTATCTGCATTTGCATCATTTTCCCTTCCTCATCCCATCTCATGCTTGTAATTTCTTTTCTCAGAGACCTCATAGCATCATTGCTGTATTCCCTGATGGGATACTTAGACCACATGGGCATTTCCTCTTTTCCAGCTAGGCCTTCAATTAGAATGATTGCTCTTTTAATACACAGGAACAACCATAAGAGCATACAAAATGGCTACATCCCATTTAGAGCATTACTTATGCAAAAAAAAAAAAATCACCCAGTTAAATAGCTTTGTGCTCAAAAGAGCTTGGAAAAATGCCTTCCAGAAGTCACTGCCCCTGGTATCTGGCTGCAAAGCTGCCAACACAATCATCTCCTCAGTAATTTCAATGAAAATGAGCCATGTTTACAAAACCCTACTGTTTCAGCAAACTTGACTTATCCAACCAGAGCAAGTCGGCTGGCAGAGCTTGTCCTCTGTTGGGATGAAATGCTGGGCAGCTCATAACTCAGAGAGGACTTGTGACACAAACATCATCTCCCTGATCCTTTCATCTGTCCTTCAGCAGTAAGAGTTAAGCCCAGCTGGGCCTTAACAGTTTTACCTATTTGCAGGTAAAATTGATTTGATCTAAACATTCTCTCCATTCCATGTCTCCCCTCCTATTTACTTGACATGTTTTGAGAGGTGCCAGAGTGCACTGACTTGTGCTGGAAGTGAAGCTGGTAGACACATTTAAAGAAAAAAGCATGAGAGAATCTCTGTTGTTCAATTTTATGGTTTGGTGGGTTTTTTTGATTGTTTGTTTTCCTTCTGTGTTAAACTTGATACTTGTCTTTCTAGTTTGGCCTGTATAATCTTTATTGCCGGTGGTAACCAATAAAAGGAAGGAACCTAAACTTGTTTTAAAGACTCTAGGCTGGAAATCAGGAGATAAATAAAATCCAACAGTCGTACATTATGGACATCTGATATGAAAAATAGTGAGAGACAAATCATTTTCTGAGCACAGAAGTAGGCAATAAATCACAAGTAATACAAAGATTTCACAAAAAGAAATTCTGGCAAAGAAACTATGTATTTATTCCTGTTGATGTTTCTTGTGGTTTGGACTGTTGTTTCAAGGCTGATCTTGACATGTCAGACACTCTGTTAATACTACACTCAAAGCTGCTCAGGAAATAAATCTAATTGCTAACCCATGAAAGGTTTCCTCCTCGACACCTTTCTAAATAATCCAACAGCTTCATGTCTCAATGGGTATTTTAAAAAGATGCTTTTTAATTCCTTGCTCTCTAATAGTTTTAAAATCTCAAACTATACTAAAGGATCACAAAACTTTTCCTGGTACTCCTAGGCAATATTTTTCAACCAAGCCAAACTTTCTGTAAGCAGAAAAAGAGCTGATGAGTCAAACACTCAGGAGTTCCATGATGGTCTTTGTTTTCCTAATCTGTTTGATACAAATACAAATGTTTGATGTACAAATACTGGAGTGATGGGTGGCAAAAAAAAGCCCTAAAACAGATAGTCTCACAGTTGCTCGATGCCTCAAGGCTGTTATGGAAAGCAACAACTACTTCCATAAATACTGCTACATAAATACTGCTTCCATCTACTTCCATAAATTCTTTTTTGTTTCCAGATAAGACCTGCAGTCTATCAGCAGGAGGAGAATCCCTTTGTCAAGCCCATGTTGTATCCATCAGCGTGCAGTAAAGGAAAAGAAAAAAAGTCTTACAAGTTAGTTTTATCTTTACAAATCCATGTCTCCATTTGGGAGACACATCCCTAACAAGACAGCTGGTGCTCTGGTGAAAGCTGAGAGGGTAACAGAGGAAATGAAAAAGGGGATTGCACAATAAGAGGAGGGATATAATTGTGTCCATCCTCTGCCAGTTGCTATGTCAGAATTCTGTGCTCTGCTATTCAAGCTTGAATCTCTCCTTGCTTGGTGCTTAACAAAACATCCCGGATATGCAGCATACAAAAGATTATAGATTATAGTGGTTACAAGAGAGAGAGCAGAAAGGGCACTGATACATTAGTGGTTTTAGATCAGGAAAAAAAAAAACCAAAACAGTAAGGCTCAGCTACTTTGAAGCTGGCCAGGCTTTTAGCCTGACTGTAGCTGTATTCCCTAATCAGGAATGACAACAGAATTTTTAGGTGGTATTTATGCACTTACTTGCAGGAAAAGTCTCCATAGTTATTTGTATAATGAAAGAAACGTTGGGTTTAGATGCAATTAGATAAATTTATCCTATGAATGAATGGAGTTTCTAAATGCACGATGAAAATAAAAAGGTTGATTATGGTGGTAATATTTTAATCCATGAAGATACTAAAAAAGGGGAAAACTGAATAAGATTCCTAACCAGAGATAAATTACATGTTTCTTGATTTTGGATTAGAGAAAACTTTTTTTTTTTCCCCTATGGGCATTTAACAAGAAATCAGCCTCCAGCTTTAAGAATGTATTGCAGAGGGAATTTTGGAGCAACTTGAGAAGAAAATACAGTAAAGATTTCATTCAAATTATAGTGCTGTCTAAACTGTTCCTATTTATTTGAGTTGGCTTCCGATCAGGGTCTTAAACTGGAAAATACTGTACTATGCACTGTGAAGAAGAGGAGAACCATGCTTAGTGTACATCAGGAAAGGTAGTACAGGACAAATGCAATTCCCTGGCTTCTCCTTGTTCAGTAAGGTGGGTTGTACAGCTTTTCCCAGTGTCAGGGCAGGGTGGCTCTGAGCAGCCCCTCTCCATCTCACAGCCAGCACTGTGCCAACGCTCACCCAAAAGTAGCAGCTTTACTACACAGATGTACAGCAATTCTTTTCAGCCTGTGCTATACATGGTGCCCACATACATTCCCCATGTGGCTGTTACCCTCCTGACCTGGGGGTTCTGAGGATGTCCCTGTGCTTTGGCCCTGAGGACCATAACTCCCTACAGCAGCTAAAGGGTTTTTAAAATGGTGCAAAAATTCCTTGCTTGGTTGCAACCTCAGTGTAGGACCTGGGTGGAAATCACCTGATATGCCCAGGACATGGCCAGGCTCTCCTCAGTAGAGTCCTGCTTGTGTGTATTAACCACAGATTCTTTCTAGATCCTAATTAATCTCATTTTATGGCTGACACTCAAGAAGGTCAAGTGACTAGTTTCTGAAGGAAATTTTGTGCCAACTGCACAGGGGCAGACAACCAGTTTTCTCACACTAGGTAGGGTGGTTCCCACCCCAGGCCCCATCTCAACATCACATCCTTCATTTTGCCCCGGTAATTATGTTCTACAACAGTAATATATTTTTGCTACAGATGCCTTGTCCCTTCCTCTCTCCTTCTCCTCTTTTTGAAAAGAAACTGCAGTGGTCTCCTAGAGTTCAAATGACCTGCAGTGCATTGGACACATCTTTCCAGAAACAGCATTTACAATTCATCAGTTTGCTCTGCCCTAGCAGTACTTCCAGTTTGAACTGAAGCTGCCCTGTTCAAAACATGTATCAGCTCAGCACTGTATTGAAAAGGGGAAAAAAACCTTCATCTTCATACACCAGGTAGAAAGTAGGTAAAGAATGACAGCAGCAAGCACAGCACTGGCACATTAGAACATACAAAACAGCAGACCTAGATGCTCGTGCTGTAATGGCACTGTTGGTATAGAAACCTTTTTGGTTTTCTCGAGGCAGACATGTAAAATATGATAAGGAATATTGGCTTTTCTATTTGACTGCAAAACAGTCAGAAACATATCCTGAATTCAAGCTGGCTGCCTGGCACAGTAGAATAGCTGGGTAAATTCTTCTGGCCTGCAAAACCTTTACATTAAAAATTCATTTTAAATTCAGAAAAATTTCATATCGGTCAAGCAAAGTTTGTATACCACTAACACTTTCAGGGCTCATTTCACTCCTGTGCTCTGGTTAATGATACTGTGACACTGATATTAGCCAGAAAGGAAACACATAAGGCTGAGCCAGTACCCTGCTGATGCTCCTTCATGCATTTTGGCAGAGAAAGGATGCTGCCGGCCATGCTCCAGCACCACTGGCTGTGGATCAGCAGTGGGGCATAGCACTGAACAGGCTTATTTTAAAAGCTCACATCCAGCAAAATATTTAAAAAACAGGTCTCATTTAAAGCACGGAATAACTCTGCCAAGCTGAACCTCCTCACTGCCCCAAGCAGAGCTCAGAACCACAGGAGAGCCTGCCCAGGCCAGGGTAACCACAGTGTGAACTTCTAATTCCCATCATGTCCAGGGCAGGGTGTGTCTACAGAGATGTCAACCCTGGTTTAGAAGATATAAGACCCAATCTACAGTTAATGATAATGTGAGACTTTGGCTAAAGATAACACTTTTTCTTCTGCAACACCACCAGATCATCACCCAGGGTTACAAAGGCTATGAATCCTCTACTTTGTGCCACTGACTTGGCCCCTCAAATCCTCTTTTCAATTACCATTCTTTTATAGCAGGTTCTGCAGTTGAAAACCTTACAAACATTGCCTCATTAAGCTGCAGAGCTCTCATTTCAGCTAAATAACATTTTCCTCATTTTAGAACCCAACAGATTCAAACAGAGAGCGAGACAGGCCATACAGCAAGTCAAGGTCAAGACCACAACACCAGTATTCCTCACTCAGTCCCCGTGCTCACACAGTCCTGCATGGGGGCCCCTGGCTTCCACTCACAACAGCCCCACTCTGGAGTCACTGGGGGACATGGAATGTATGTTTATACACACTAGTTCTCCCACTGAACTCGGCAGTGTTTCAAGCTCAGGCAGAAAAGTACATTTTGAGAAATGAGTACATGTGGCATTTTCACTGACTCAGAGAGCCAAAATTACTTCATCAATTCATTTCCTATTTGGCAAGTGAGGTTTACATTTCCCTAAACAACCTCTCCAGCACCATCACTTCCTCCAACATCCGTGTAGTTAATTCATCCTATGAGCTTGGATGGCATCAGAGCTAAAAGACTTCCTTTGGAAACCTACCACAGGCTTAGCACATTTTAAATCCCACCCACTCAGTTCCAGCCTTGGCTGTGGACACAATCCTACATTTATGATATACTCACACTTATTGCCACTGTCAGCATTTCTGAGCAGGGCAAAAAAGGACCCACAATGCAACAAGCAATTAAAAATGCCCACTCTGTACTTTTTGAATTTCCTATTTGCTTATATAATCACCATTGCTATTTTAACATCTTTTCCCAAAAATGTTTCATGTAATTTCAAATAATTATGGGAAAATATTATTTTATTAGTAGGAATTCATAATGAAGCTATGACTAACTGGAAGTATTTATCAAAGCAGTTGCCTGACCAGGAAGAAAGAAAAGCAATCTATTTGTTACAATTTACAGCATTTTAATGTTGGCGTTCTTACCATTTCTTTTAAGCCAGATAAAAAGATATTAAATTCTTTTTTTTAATGAAGCATTTCCTTCTGAGTGATTTTTCAACAAAAATTTATTTAATATAACAAGAAAAATTGAAAATACATAAATTTAATAGAAAATATGTGTCTTAGCTGATGAAGCTTTTTCATTCTATTGTTTCATATTTGGAAAATTCAACTAAATGATTAAAGCAGATGTACCTGCAGAACTCAGCACATGAAACATAAATGAAAAGTGGGCCTGATAAAAGGTGAGAAATATTCCTGGGATGGATGAAGTGACCTAACAAACGCTAGAAAATGAGACATTAAGTTCTCACTCTTTCCCACTGTATCTTTTTAGTTTTGAGAAAATGTGCAGAACTTCCCTGATGGGTAGTAAAACCTTTCTAGGATCTTTATTGCTCTGGCTGATGACTGATGAATTCTGACTGAAATTCCCCACTCAGTATATCCTCTACCTCTTTTTCCCATTCCGAGACAACTAACTTCTCATGCTCCATATATCACATGGAGGTACCTTGCACAGGCTTGCAGTTGCCAAGTCAGATGTCTAATTATTATGTGCCACAATAAATAACTGAGTGGACCTGGCCCCAAGGCACCAGTTCCACCTTTAGCGTGAAGCTAAGGGATAAGGAAGGCAAAACAAAATATAATCCGAGTTCAGGTTCAATCCCCAGGCTGAAATTTGATGGAACACAATGTTTATTCAAGCAGTTGGAATAGCAAACACATGCATAAAAGGCAGTCCTGCCATTGATTGTAGCTGTCATTTCACACTAGCACAGCCTCAAACATGGACTAACATTCAAGCCTCTCAAGTCAAAGCTGGCGTCACATCCCACTTTTCATATGTGATACAGGAGGCGTGTGCAGCCCCAAACATCTGACACATTTGCCTAAAAGGATTGACCTGACCAAGAAATGCATTCAGTGGATATTTTTTCCCCAGTGCCCTGGGCTCAATCCCCCATCTGTTTGTCTGTTACAGATGTAGCAGTCTTTGAGTCTTCTTTTTCAACCTGCTTCCTTTTTCACGCTTTTGAGAAAAAAACATAGCAAAGAAAGGTTTTCCTTTTCCTTTCTGCCAAGGCTTCAAGAGAATCTGCTACCCAAGGGTTAAACACTCTGTCCTTTTAGTGCATTTATGGTAGCAGGTCTGACTTCTGCAATGAACATTAAGCAAGAGCTTCAGTGTTACTCTCATTACCCATTCAGGAGTTCAGATAACTGATTGAATAATGCTAGTTTCCCTTTCTATAAAGCAGATAAAAGCCACAAGGGCCATTACCACTGACATAGTCTCAGACACTCCTTCTACACAGGCTTTTGCCTGACACAGCTGCCAGCTGAGCAGTTTTTGGGTAGCCCGGTAAGCACAGCACCAGCTGAACTAGAGGGGAGAGGAAGTAAAAGTGCAGAGGATTTAGAAGGAAGTAAAGAAAGAAAACAGAAAGGAAAGGAGGCTCCTTCCCTCTATGCCCTGCAACAGCCTTGCCAACTCAGATGAAGCAGAGACAGGATCATCTTCTGGCCCCACTGCTACTGTGGGAGCTGGAGGGAGCTCTGCCCTCACTCCCCTACAAAAATTTCTGGAGTGGAGTTCAGCTTGGAAATGTGCTTTACCTTATCATCTCTCAACAGACATCTGTTTCAGAAAAATTAGGTGTTTCTCTCCTTAACACCTACAAGTGAGCTGTCTTAATTTACTTTCCACATGATTACACATCCTTTCCACTCCAAATATAAATTAAGTAATAAATAAATAAAAACTCACCCAGAACTGACAAACTCCTTCGTTTCTCCTACTTCCTTGTTTATTTTGCTGTTGGCATTTTACACTATTGCCTTTAAGCTGTTTGTCCATGATGTGTTTTTAAATGCTACAAGCAAGAGCAGGTTCAAAAAACAAGAGAGCTGTACAGTTGGAAAGCTGAAGTGCAATTGGCATACCAATAAATGCCTCGATAGTAACTTCAATACAACTGCACTGGTGTGTCTTGTTTTCAGAGTTTCTCTCAGAGTTTCTCTCTCACACTCCTGTTTTTTGAAAAACCTTGGGCCCCACACAGAGGATGAACCAGGACTGGCCTCCAGTGTTACAAAAGAGGTGCTTAAAAGGGCAAAGACTGTGCAAGGCAATTGCAGATGTTGGAGATACCTTGCCAGGTATTCCAGACTATGACTGAGTCTAATCCTCTTAAAACAGGGTAAATATCACCTGCCAAATGAGTTCTAAATACCGTGCTCCCAAGGGATTACCCCTGTTGACTACTTTCCTTTTTTGTTGGATCTGAGAAATGGAATCAGAAAGGAAAGAATCAAAGTTGTCCCAACGCTCCATGATGAATGTAGAAGGGAAGGGTTATGTCTGCAGTTACGAAAGTTGTAGTTTTATTATGCCAGGACAGAAATCTCTGTGAAATATCTTAATTGAATAGACATTGAGCCTGCCAGATCAGATCCTGGTTTTGTTGCTCTTGGGCAAGACGGGAGAGGAGCTGTTCTTGCCATTTACAGTTCATCCTAGGGGTAAGAGTTTCCCTACTGTGCTGCTTTGGGCAGCTACTGGCAGTGCAGAAAGCTGCAGCCACTTTTCTGTACATCTTCTGAACATGAAAAGCTGTTCCTACAGCCCATACCAGCTGTCCACACCGTTCTAGCAGCTTGTCCCTTGTCACACAGCTCAGTCTCTCAGAAAAATCACATCTGCTCTGGGTCAAGCAACACTGAGTCACCAGGGGTTGCTCTAGCAGGATGTCCCCTCTCCACAGCCAGATAACTACTAAAAAGGAAGAAAATGGCTCTTTTTTCATTTCCTTGTAATTCTACCTGGTATGATGCATTTTTGGTGGCAATGACAAATACATGAACTCTAACCAGGGAATCTTAGAGGCAGAAAACTCGAGGGAATTCATAACCTCCTTTCTCTGGTTACTTTTTCACTTGAAAAGAGAGAACCAAGTTTAAAAGGTTGGACATAGACACCCATATTTCACTGTAGTCCAAACCATAAATCCCTGGTCACATATTCCTGATGTCCTAACATTGTCAGATCAGCAAATGGAGCAGACACAAGGAGATGGACATTCCCCAAGATGATGTTGGGTATAGGGGAGTGTTGCATGCAGTGGAAAATTTTGCACTTGTGTTTTTGATTAATGTTCTTTTTTAAAGAAAGCAGAATGAGTGAAGAGGGTATATTCTATTAAAGGAAAAGAAAAAAAACCACTGTAAAGTATTGTTCGGGGAGGGGGGAAAAGAAAAGATTTTTAATGATGGTGTTTGGTTTTATGCTTTTTAAGAGACGAGGTAGAGAAGTGTTTAAACTGACCTGAAAATTTCCTGTTGTGTGACTATATTTTTAATTCTAATTCTTAGTGTCCCCACTTCTCTTTACAAAGTAGCACTTCAGGGAAAAAAAAATCTTCAAGAAAGACCTTGAAACCATAGGCAATTTGATCAAGCCCACAAGGATAAAGCCTAGGGCTTGACTCTTGAGCTCTGGTGAAACTAGTTGAAATGTTTGAAGATGTTCCCATACCCTGCTGACCTTCCTGCTCCTTTGCTGACCTCCCGCACGCCTGAAGAAAAGCAGCAGAAGTGAATGTGTGCAAACATCTCAGCCATTCCCACTCACAGGCTCTCTTACCAGTGTGATCTCACCTCTCTGGCCTAATTAACCTGAGCACTCAATGACAACAGGCCTGCAATTATGCAGGAGCTGCTCAGTCATAGCTGAGGTGCTGCATATGCTCCTCTCTACTAATCCGGCTACAGACATGGCAACTTCTTGCCAAAGGACAGGGAGAACACATGGTTTGGTAGCATATTAAATTGCTTCAGCCAGATTTAGCAGAGCACTCAAGTCCCTGGTCCTAGTGTTAATCACATGTGTATGACAGATTATAACAGCAAGAGAAAGAAAACAAACATGGGTTTCACTTGGGAGAGCAGGGGAAAATTTTGCAGAACACAATTGCCTTCTCACAGATTTGCTGAGCTTGGCAATTGTTTAACTTTCTGAAGTGCACTGTTATTTGCTATGAAGAAACAGAATCTAGTGAATGACTGGAGTATCATTAAACACTTATCTTACATATTGTATATTGCACTGACAGGAGAGAGTGCATATGAATGCAGAGTGTCTTCCCGCTGTATGAGCAACACTCTGCAAAGGCAACTTTTATGTGCAGACAAATCTTCATTCTCCACTAAGAATGGCAAATTACACCCTGGCCCAGTACACAATCCCTTCCTCTCCCTGCTGGAGCTGGTTCTGCTTAGACATTCCAAGGCAAAAAGCAAATGGGAGCATCCCTGCAGCTGGTCATTGGGGATCAGCTGGGAGAGCACGGCTGAAAACTGGGATGTTCTGTAAAGCAGAAAGCCAGTCTAACTCCGTGACATCAGGCAGGGAAAATTCTGGGTGGTTTTACTACGTTTTCTAGAAGAAAATTTATGTAACATATACTGCTGCCTCAAGTATCAGAAATGTGGCTTAAATGACATACTGATTGTTTGGCTAAGGTCTAAAGCTCCAAGCTTTTTTCTGAGCACCATTGAAGCCTGCCTGGATGCAGCATTGAACGCGTGCCTTGATGTCAGGGGACTGCTGGCCAGATGCAGCAAATAGAACTCTTCTTTTCACAGTTTATTGGCACAGAAAATGTTTCCTCTATTTTATATCCACAGGTGTCTTTCAATTCCTTGAGGTTTAATACCTCTGTTAGTATTAGATCAATCTTTCTCTTTACAATAGACTTTTCAACAGTAACCATATCTTCCTTAAGTTAAGGCTCAGAAAAAATTGACAGATCAAGAGATACCGGGTGGGTAAATGCTGAAACCAAAAGAGAAAAGGGCAGAAAATCTGTACTTGTATCCAGAACTAATTAGATCTGGGGAGTAATGGATTTTTATTTTTTTTCACTTTGGTGGATGAACCTAAATTAAAAAAAAAAAAGGGTAGATCAAATCCAAATAATTTTATTTATTTTGATAGTTGGGAGTTTAATTAAAAAAGAAACCTCTCACTACACTTTGGTGCTATTCAATTTTCTGAAAGGTTTTGAGGGATTTTTTTATTAGGTCTGCTTTTAAGAGAAATTGGAATGCCTTACTGTAATTGGGAAACAATAAGTTCTGTGCAAAAAAAGTTCCTGTATTTCTGGAATACAATACAACTTTGAAAATGGCAAACTAAATTTTAAAGATTTTTTTTGCTTTTCCCTGCTCAGTTTGGCCTAAATTCTTGAAGTTGTCACACAGCAGTTTTCTTGGGTGAGCTGTAGCAGTAGGTTAGTTTCTCTCTCTTTGCAGAGCTTTGAGCATGCCTTAAAGTAGTTCAGGGCCCACATTCTAACCTTGTCACAATCCTGACAAATCCTACTCTGTCCAAAATAAGTGGCTTTGATCCACTTCAAAATGAACTGCTCATTCCATGCTTTCTCAGCCCCATTACCCATAATCCCCATCCTGTGGAGGAGACAGGATGAAAACCTAACCTCTTATTTTCCAAGCTTTTTATTTTCTTGCTGGTTTCTCATTTTTTACACTCCTTCTGAAAGACCATTTCCAGAAGTTTTCTGGGTCCCTGCTGACGACCAGGATTTGTACATCCCCCAGTTTCTGGCCCTGTCTTTCTCTGTTCCAGTGTAACATTTCCATTGTTTGATTCAATTCATGGTCTTGCCCCCTCCTTCACATCTCATGTTTCCAGTCTTGATGCTATTTTGTGTGTGCTCTACTCCACTCCTACTCTTCATTCCCTCAAATTATAAGCAATACTTATAAAGTTATGAAGTTATGAAGTTATACAACATATATTATTCTGTAGACAAACAAGGCAGGGGTTCCACATGGCATAAATCAACACGCAGGACTTGTAAAACCTCTTACCAGATTCCCAGCAACCAGCGTTTCTGTCTGGGCAGTGTTATCCAAATGTAATTTCAGCAGGAGCTGACAAAAAGTTTCTCCAGCATTAAAATCCCCAGGGAAGCTTCCTCGCTCCAGTGAGGTTCTGGCCTCTTTACAGGGTGGTAAGAGGGTTTCCCTAAGTAGTCCCACTGGATTCATATGGAAAGGAATCATCTCAGTAGAACGTTCTTTCTCATAGGCTGGTTAGGGGATTATCAAATGCTTTTTTTAATTTTTCCACAGAGAACTATTCCTGTTTTCATCATGTGAACTGTTTTATATGTAATCTGCTGTATTAATCAAGTCCCAGGTAACTCAAAGCCCACAGTCAGCCTAACAATCTGATTACCTTAAAACAAGTGTACATCATCATCCTTTGTACAAGATAAGACCCTCCATGCCTTGTCTTGCCATTTCAAAGTTTTAGCTTTCAGCAACACAGCCATTTATCAGGCACATAAGTATTCTGTGCTCCCTGCTCTGCTCTTCATTCAGGGCTCCAAGGGAATAGCAGTTCCCTTTTTATCTTATTTTTTTAAAATTTAAATTTATTCCTTCTCCTGGAGAAGTGTTAAGGGGATTGAAATCCCCCCCCAAAAAAAGGAAAAAAAAAGAAAGAAAAAATTACTTTTTCTGGAATTTTTCTTCAAAGCTTTTGGTGATCAGAAAACTGTCTGGTTCTATCAAAAGTAACACAGCCTGAGAATGCTGGGGTTAAGGCCCTTTGGAGGCCTGCTTATCAAAAGGTACAAATATTAGCCTGACACCAAAAGCGGAGAAAGAAAAGGGAAAGAACATCAGGACCTAGGAAAATCAAACTCTAATACTCCATCAGGAGGCCGCAGGTGTTCAAACCTCTTCCTCCAGGCTGCTATATAAAAAAAAAAAAGCCCCAAACTCAAAAATCTAGCTCCTAGTTGAGAGACTTAATTTGCTTTATATAAGAAGACATAAAGAAAAGAAAGTAAAAAAGCAGGGAACAGATTTTTTTGGCATTGCTGATCTGTTGAAAAGAAAGTAAACCTCTAAGAAAAGGCCAGAAAGACAGAAAACTCTCCATGGTAAAAATGCAGTCTGAAGTTTATTAGACAATTTCTGTTCATATTTGAAGGGAGCTCATTGAAAGGGATTGCTGGGGCTGTTAAAGTTGAAATTAAACATACATCTGGTCATGGTTCATGTACCTACATGGTTTGCTTTGTGCACAGCCTGACTCCTGGGTAAATCCCAAGGCAGACTGCCTTCCTCCTGGTTCCTGAGAAAGATGAGGAATGATGTAGCAATGTACCCAGCCAGGTTACCACAGGTGAAACAAAACCTAAATATTCTCTGGGAAGTTTCCCAACAAGAGGATAGTATCACAAAGATGCTACTGGAATAATTTTTGTTCTAGCTACTAGGAATTTCTATGCTCATAAGAAAAACTCAGATCAAATAAATCTTGACTACATCTCACATGAATCATTCAAACATGCTGAGATGGCCTTTCATGCTCAAGTGCTATTTTTCAGGATGATTTTATTCACTTCGTAGCATTTGGTGTGAAACTCCATGCCACAGAGAATTTTTCTAAACAGCATTATTGTCACTGTAGGTTGACAACTTTGAAGCTTTCCTTTAAAAAGAGGAGGAAAGCATTTCGTATAATGCTAAAGGAAATACAGTACTTCTATTTGAAGCTAAGTGCAAATCAGTGACTGGATGGGTTATTAAAAAAACGTGTTGTCGTTTTCCTGCAAACTTCTAGGGGGAACAAGCCTCACTTCAGCTAACTTTAAATTTACCTCTTAGCCTTTCTCTCTGTATTAATTGAACTGCAGCTATATTTCGACACACCTCTGCTCCGAACACCAGCTATAGGTAGCAGACAGGACTACAGAGCTTCCTATAGGCCATTGCAATTCTACATGAGCATTCACAGTTCTCTCTACAAGTTTAAACAAGTTTAAGGTCCTCCCAAGCCTGAATCTTCACTGAAATTTAGCTCAGACACTGTAGTCACTTCCTCACAATATTGACCTGAATATTGACCTAAACTGATTTATTCAAGATTGTTTTTATCCTTGGGCAAATTTGCATATTTTGAATTTGCAGCAGACCCCAAAAAGCCTTTATGATTTTGGCATAACCTTAGTAGAATAAGAATTAAAAATTGCAGATACACTGTCATCATCATTTTATGCAGCAGAAATACTTTCATTAATCCAATTTTACTCATAAATTGTACCTGAGGTCAGGTTTACAATGCCTGTATTTAGTCAACCCTCTCATAGGCATTGTTGGTAAGGCGACTCTGAGATTAACAGAACTTTAATGACATTTAAAAGTTTCCCAAGATTTTAAGGGCAACAATTCTGACAGCCTTAGCTTGAGCACTCCCAGCAGTGCTGTTGGTTGCAGTAGGACTATAGAATGAAGTAGGTGTTCACTGGCATGAGCAAAGTTGATGCTGTTGATATCATCTGGCCCTAGGTTATCTGGGCAATTACACTGGAGAGCTCTTCAACACAACACTTTCAGTTTTTCATAATCTCTCTTTGGGCATTATTAACCTTTTATATTTTTAACAGCAATTAGTTTTCAGGGTCCCATTTTAAATAGTATATTTATAAGTACATTAATATTGCAAAATTCTGCTGCCAAAAAAAAAGTGGACATTCTTTCTGGCTGCATGGCATCATGCCTGCACTATTTGTTGCACTGGAATACTGCAAATCTGAAATATATCTTAACTGGAAGCAAACATGACGCATGCATGCAAATCCGTGAGGATACACAATGTGGATAATTTGTCATCCGTTCTCAAGGGAAGCACAACCTGCTGATAGCATCATGTAGCTATGGCTCTGTTCCCACACTCATTAATACTGATCTCAGAACTACTGCATCACCTGGCAGGACAAACAGTGCCAGTCAGGCAGAAGCCCACAGCTACATTTCTTTAGAACCAGATTGAGATATGGAAGGACAAGCAGCTGCTGACATCATATATAGTCCAAAATGGCAAAGTCAGCCCTGAAAGAAGTGTGTATGTATTTTTAATAGCTAGGTTCCACTGAGCAAAGGGGAATTGCTCCTATTCAGGACCAAAACTTCTTTTTAGAACCTTAAACTCCTGGAGTTGCAGCTTAGCAGGGTTTGGGGGAGGAGGTGCAGGTGTCAGGCAGTGGCTATTTGGTCAAAGATTTGGGGGTTATTTCTGTTTCTGGAGTATCTGGGAAAATGAGGTTGAGGAGCAATAGGAAACTGAAGGGATAAAGCAGCAACACAAGCCTACCTGGCAAAGATTAACTCTAAAATCCAGCCTTTCTGTAAATGACACCTTCCCAGAAGCACAAAAGATGACAGCAGATTTTGTGCTAGGTATAATGTATATGAGACCAACACGAAGGAGAGAGGATTTTTAAAGCCTGTGGTCAAATATACAGTCTTCTGTGATCATCTGTCACTGAACGACAATACAATCTGATGGTAATTAGAACATCAATGAAGTAATTACCTCCATTCACATGGAAAGGTGGCTGGATAGTGGAGTGAACCAAAGTATGTTAATACAGAAGGAAGAGAAACAGATCCATTCCTCTCTCTGTCAGATAAATGCATTGCATAAAGCTATCTTTGTATCATTTGGATGTGTTCTTGTGGGTGCATTAGCACTCTCAGTTTTTCATGCCTGGATTTATAGATAGATACTAATCACTAAGCACAGTAAACATACTTCAGTTCAGCATTCTCAAATGAGGCCTTCAAAAGTAACCCATTTCTTTCTTATCTACCACATGATTAGAAGATCCCTATTTTTCCTTACATCCGTTTTTCTTTGGGGTGATAGCAATATGTAATTACATCATTTAAGTGAAGTTAAAGAGCAGTTTTTAAAGTGAATACATAAAGTACATATCTGACAAGACTGAAAGGAACATTACCTCAAGCTAAACTGTTTGATTTTTCTTTCTCCCAGCTCACTTTGCTTCACCAACACCAGGTTGTCCTTAGTCAGTATGTAAATAGAAACTACCCTAAAATATTGTCAAGCATATTTGCCAGCTCAAGCACAAAAGTCTATTCATCCATCTCCACTATCCCAATGAAGATAACAAAGCAAGCTAATTATACTTAATTCTTCTACCTAAAGCATAATACTTTGGCTGAGTAAACTGGTAATAATTTAACAAGCTATAATCAAAATCACAGTATCTATCCATATGTATCTCTTATAGGGAACCCTACATTAATGAAGGCTTAGCACTTTGTATTCTCACCACAAAAAAATCTGAACATATGCGTGTTTTAAAAGCCCACAATGTAAAGAGTAACATTTTGTGTTCAAAAAATTAGAGAAAAAGAAGAGGAGAATTGATAAGTGACCTAGTTTATTTAATGTATTATCTTTGTGAGTTTTCATGTACTGATTTTGGTAGAAATAGGATCAAAGGTTACCATCACTTACAATGGTAAGAAAGTTTTTAGTTAAGATCTGACTAGGTTTTATCACGCAAAACAAATTGCCTGGTTATTCTGATTGCTGTATCCGATCAGCACAGATCAAAAAGGAAAAGGAGCGAGTGATATAGCAATAAAACAAGTTTTATCATGTCATTGGTTTGTCACTGAACCAGTGTTTTTTTACAAAAATATCAAAGCTGAGAGTTTGGCACTTATCCTGCAACATTCAGTAACTGCTGGCTTGCGTGGCCTAATAGATAAGAAAGTGCTTGGAAAAGTTTGATCTCAGTGTCACTGTTATCCATTTTGACCTTTTTTACAATTTTCATCAATGAAATGAAACTCTACTTATGTGAGATACCACCAAAATCACATTTTAGTGATGTTCAGAAATAATTTCAGTCCTTTAGATTACTTAAGTTTACTTTGCCTTGCATGAGACTGGTAGCTCTGCATGAAATACTGCTTTAAACTTTACTTAAAGGCACAGAAACACAGTGTCTTCTGTTACCCTCAGTTCAGATTTCCCAAGCAGTTTCAAAGACTACAACACTGAGAGACTTGTTTAAACAGAGTTCAAATTCTGTGAGAAAATATTAGTTCAAAAAATGCATGTCATTATGTCCAGTCATTACAGATGAGCTCTGCCCTGAAGAAACAGAGATGAGCTAGCAGTTCCCCCTAGGGTCTTCATTTCCCAACCATGGCTCCCCTTTCCCAGTTCTCAGGGATATGCCACAACCTGGTTTAAGGAAAAACTTGCTTGGAAAGTGGTAGCTCAAAAAAAACCCCAGATTTAAGAAGCACAAACTGGAAATGGTGGCCAAGCACTGGATTTTGAGCTCTAGCTTCAGTCCATAAGACAGACGGGGAGTATTTTGGAAGCACATGTGCCAAATAGATCCCAAAAGCAGGTGTCTGAGTCTCAGAGTGGTGCTTAGTCAAAACTGTAGCTCCAGGCCACAACTGTGCTAACAGCTTTGTATTAATGAAGGGAGGCTTTCCCAAGGAGATTAGCACAAAACTTCATCTTCCTTAATAAAATATGTTCTAGAATTATTCATTTGGCAGATCATAAAATACCTGGTGTCCTTTAATTATTTCTAAAAATCCGACACCCAACAATGAGTTCACAACTTGCAATTTCTTTCTCTTTTCTGTAGTCACCTGTACTGTGACTAAATAAATCTGAACTGGAAGGGGAAAGCATGGCTTTACCCCTCATCGTGTAGCTGCCAAAGTTACTAAGTAACACACGTATCCAAGAGATAGCAACTCTGAGGCAAGAGCAAATAGAAGAGAAAAAAGAAATGAGTGAGAGAACAGATTAGTTTGGGCCAGCTGGTTTAACTTACAGAATCAGGCCCAGACATCCCTGGACTATTCCAGAGCCACTGTCTATGAGGTTCCTATGTTATCACACTTGGGGGTACAGATACAGGCAGGCAAACAGCAAGTGTTCCTTTTGCATAGAGAAATGGTCACTCCTGGAAAAGCACAGTTCTGATGTGCTAAGACACATTTTCCAAATAGTTTGGTTGCTCAGTCTTGGACTCGCACTATGGTATCCACATTATAGTTTCTCAAAGAAACAGAAAACTTGGAAAAAAAATAACAACCAACCCAAGTTCTTGTATTATCTACCTCAGAACTCAGGAACTAGATTTTCTTTAGCAGTCACCCAGAAGACAATGCAAGGAACTGTTTTTCTATCACGTGCTTTTTCTCACCACTAATCAATAATTTTCCCTCACAGTATCAAGAATTATTGTTTCCTAGTGCAAGGATACATGGTAATAGAGTAGGCCCTGCAAAATAAAACACACTTCTCTTGACTGCCAGTTAATAACAATCAACAGGTTGAGTGAAACTAATGGAGCTGGGCAAGCCCTGGGGCATGTATTTACAGGAAAATGGGAGCTGCACTGCCCAACTTCTGCAGGCATACTCAGACTTTTACCTCCATATGTAGCTCCTACTAAGTGCCTGCCTTTCCCTGCTGCTTCCCCGTGCTCCAGGCTCAGAAGTGACTACTCATCACATGGACCATTTCCTGACCACTGTGCTTCGCCTCGTAGTTGGGAGTCAACAGGTTTTTAGCAGAATGACTATTTAAGTGGTTGCAGAAAATGTGCTTGCCATCTTTTCATGTTTGGTGCTACACTGACATCTTGTGGCCCTTAACCCTGGTGAGATTGTAAACAAGGCCAACAGATTTCCAAGTGTTTCAGCAAGGATGTAATAACATTAAGTCTGGGAAAGCAGCGCTGATGTTTGAATTCGTGTTCTAATGTTTTACATACCCCATTTTGGTAACAAACTTCTGTGTTAAATATCTAAAATTAAACAAAATCAAATCAAAAGCAGTAACGAACATGTTATAAAGCTAAACCAGAATTGCAGAAGGCAAGCAGAATCTACAGATACCTATTGCTTTCATGTTTCATTATCAGGCTCTATCCTTGGTTTCATAAAGCTGACGTTTTAAATTGCTGTAACAGTTCTACACTTTACTTCAGCTAAAAATTCACAAGAAGAACAAAAACATATGGAGAGTGTGGTACTATCTATCCACCATAATTAATGATCAGTAATAAGAATAGAAGCAAGAAAATCTATTTGGAAACAATGCCATAGCTTAAAGCTACGTGAGGTGAAATCACATGCCTGTGAAGAGACAGGTCTGTCACACTGGCATGATACACCCAAGTGAAGGAGACTTTACCTTTCTTTGCCTTTATCCTAATGAGGAGTGGAGAAATAAAGTCAGACACCATAGAGATGGGCATAACTGCTTAACCCTAAACTGGAGAATGTGACAGACCAGACTTCAGTCCAGATTCATTCCTCTAAGCTCTCATCCACCTCAGCTAAAACAGGATCTCTGACGCTTGCTGGGCAGGACAATGCAGAAACATTCCTTTGCAGGATGCCTGCAATTTTGCCTTGGATGCACCGAGCTTTGAAGGCGTGGATCTTTCTCTTCAGCAATTATTGTATTCTCTAACTAGTTAGATTAAAAGCTAGAAGCCAAAATGTTTTCAGAGAAGCATCAAGAGCTGAAGCGCCATGCCTTTTTTATAAGCAAAGTATTGTAGCTGAAATAAATGGGATACAATATCACAGCTAAAATAAATGGGATACTGAAGTTAGGGTAATGGAGAGGAGAATGAATAGTCTAATAGCTAAATCCAATTCAATCAATTTAATTTCATATTTCTATTACTATGCTAGGTAAAGTTCCTTTTCTGATCTAGTAGATTATCAGTGTATAACATTAGACACTTAGATTATCACAGAAGTAATGTGGAAGACACACTAAGAGTCATAGGTGCTAAAAGGTCTTCTCTATGTGGAAAATACAGGAAGATCTCACTGCAAAACCCAGCCTAAGGGAATCAACTTCTTAGAAGAATACTGAAAGAAAACAGAATATTTTGCACATTCATCATTGGATCTGATGCAATCACTGACAAAAGGGACATTGCAAGGGGACATCTTCTCCTCCCACAGATGTCACTGGCTGTAGAAGGATACACATTCCTGCATAGGAGACTCTTGAGAGAGGGAACAGAGAAGAAGCTAGAGAGAGAGAGGACTGACTTGACTGGTAGACTCAAATTGAAAGCAAGTTCAGGACAGTGACAGAAGATTAGATTGTCTAGCCTGGTCCACTTGCTCTTGTAGACAACCTATCAAATAAACTCTCCCATAAACCTGTCATGTTCCTCCTTAAAAACCATTTTGTCTCTACTATGTCAGACTTCCATCTGTTAGAGGTGAGAACCTGCTTCTCCACTGCAGCCTGTGTTCATTCATACCACTATACCTGCTCTTGGCTTTTGTGCCAACACACTCCTTTCACCTACACAGCTCTTGTCTTTCCTGATGGATTTATAGACAGTTTCCATATTGTCTCTCACCCTTCATTAAGCTCAAATGAAGAGACGAAGCTCTTCTAATCTCTTCTCCTCAGGGCTGTCAATGCTGCAGACTGTGCCTGTGGTAGTTCAGTCTCCTCAGTTTTGCACTTGGTGGATCAGAGTTGCAGACAGGATCCCAGATGACCTCTCCTGACTGCTTCATATGGGGATGGCAACACCGCTCTATCTCCACTGGCAGCACTTGTCCCCACACAAGCTAAGGCATCACTCACCCTTTCTAAAGGCTCTACAGTACAAGCAAGCCCAGAGGGCCTCCTTTTCTTTAAACTGATTGTTGCTTGTTTTCACTCTGTTTCATCCTGGTCCTCTTACTCCAGACCTCAAGTTAACTCAGTCTGTAGAAATGCCCTCTAAATTACTCTTTTCAGCACATTCTCTGCTTGTCCTGGGAAGACCTTTTCCTCTTACAGGTACAACAGGTATAACAGACATCCCCTTAGTCATAATAAGTGATACAAACACCTCTCACCCCAGCAGTCAGGAAGGATTTCCTGTTGCTGGAGACACTGCACACACCAAGGCATGACTACTTGTAAGTAAAGCTATTACCAGCAAAAGCAACTTAGTTGAAGAAAACACATTTTCCTAAGTGACTGGGATATTGCAATGACAAAGTTAGTGAGAACAGGCTGGATGCAAGTGTTTGGATCTGAGTTAAATGTCCCAGAAAGTATAAAACAGAAAAAGATGACGTACTAACGCTATGTTCTGGATTGAAAACAGTTTAAGCAATGAGAAATATGGGTAGTGATGAAATGCCACATATCCTATTAGTTTAGCAGAAGAAATAGCAGAAGCTTCATTTGAATTTTTTTTTAAACTAAATTGGTTAAAGATTAATTGTAATTAAACAGTGACTTGTGGGAGAAATCTTTCATTGGCAGGCATATGAAGTCAGTATTTGATACAGTATAGCTTCTCTATGTTTGATGCCTATAATAAGCAGCCAGAAATAAGGCAAAGAAAATAAATGTAATTAGATTGGAGCATTTCCACTGGTGGAATTGGAACCTCTTCCACACTACCAGCACTGTGAAGATGACTTTGTTCTGCCTCTTTTCCTCCACTTGTCAGCAGTCTTTTGTGGAGCTAAAATACAAATGAATCTACTAAACAACAGAGCACGTGATGAAGCTGGCAACTAGAACGAGACTTTGGATGTACTGGCAGATTCACTGCCATGCTGTAACACTCTGCTCCTTTTATACTACTCAGCAAACTCTGGAAAACTACTCTGTTGGATATAATCTTATCACAGAGAGAAGTTTCAAGCAGGTTCACAGCAGCCGGAAGCTGCCCTCTCCAGTGACACTCAGCTACAGGGAAAGCACTAGGAGGGGATAAACCCACTACTTATCCCAGGCTGGAAGCCCTCGAAAAGCTGTGATCCACAGATACAAGTTCGAACAAGTTCTGTTCTTGTTAGATAGGAGCTATAAAGAAAACAGAGAATCTGAGAAGCAGATCTCACTCTGTCAGAGACATCCAATTCTCTTTTGCACTGCAGGAAGAAAGCAGACCAGTAAGTCTGGCAGGGTGCATAAAACTGGCCCCAGCACTAGACTAATTAAACAGGTTGCAACAGGTGACAAAAGTTACAGAAAGAAAATAGTTGGGCTTGATCTTCAAATCTTATGTTATCTGCAATTTAACAGTAATTCTGCTCTTTAAAAAGCTGCTAGACTGACACATGCAGAGATGCTGTTACCTGACACCCACCAAGCCAACACAGCACTGTCAGAAGCAAAGCCCACTCCACGTACTCCACCCTGCCCTCCCATCCCCACCCCGGGGAGGTGAGCAGTGCAGAAAGCAGACAGCTCTGCTTCCCACACAACCCTTGGCCTCCCTCTGACATGCCTTGGGAGCAAGTCTGTGTTGATGGGAATGTGTCTGAAAATGTGAATACTTGTCCCTGAGCCCAGACACTGGCAAAGGGAAAGCATCATCTTGTGTACTCATTGTGTGAAAGGAAGATGTAAAAAGAAAGACACCAAAAAAAGGACAAATAGTGAATCTTAGGCTCTCAAGAAAAGACATAGTGGAGCTACAACCACTAGAATTGCACAAGCACTTCATTAGGAGGGACTAACTCTCAGTATGGGCCACAGTCAGAAGTAGATGAGGTGAAATTTGATTCTGGGTCTCTAACGTTTTACGACTTTGGGATTGCCAAAAGAGAAAAAAAGCCAGTCTAGAAGGAGAGCCACAGCATGTCAATATTTCAAGTCACAGGGATGTAGCACTATCAGAAGTGCTACTGCTGGAGAACTTACCCTTAGTGGTCTGTTATGAGTAATGAACAAAACCATCATGGATGAACTCATTTGTCATATAGGTTTAAATGTATCCCTCTGTTATTTAGAGGGAATTAAAAATATTTTGGTGAGCACTGTGCCTGTCCAGAATCACTTCAATGCAGGGAGAAACAAACTATTTCAAATAGCTCTTGTGATTGGAGCAGGATGCTTTTGAGAAGCCATCTGCATGGCTTCATCCCCACCCAAAAAAAGTCCTAGGGAAAAAAAGACATAGCTGTGCATGCTTTTACACTGCTCAGCATGATGTTCTGTGGTACAGTCCCTGGATTAGGCCATGTGAACTCTTATGCTATATCTTAACAATACAACTAAAATCTAAAATATCAACTCTTTAGTGGTCTACTTTAAAAACATTTTCTTTTGAAATTTTCCCTATAAATTTTTTCTTACAGAGTTTTTCTTGTATTTGTGTTACTTTTTTAATTTAATGGAACAAAACTTGCATTAACATTTTTGGTAATGCGTCCATATCGTTCCTACATCACACTGTTTAGCAATGTCCAACTGTATCCTTGCAGGACATGAACCATCTTCTAGTCTAACCTTATTTATACTACTATAGCAATGCAGTCATTTTAAATACAAGAAATGTAAATTCTGAGATAACATAGAGCCTCAGATCGAAAAGAAATATCAGTCTTTCTACTCTGAATTATCAGGATGTTGGAAAGTTGATTGTAGACAGGTAACTAGTAGCATTTCCAACTTTAAGAAATTCAAAGTGGTATTTAGGCTGGTACAGTCACCTCCCTACATGTATAAAATGGCATAGTGAAGGTGAATGCTGTCTGCCAGCACTGTATCCTGGGCAGCTCCCAGCCAGTGCTACAACATACACTGTGCTCTGGGAAGTATAATATAAAGCAGCAGGCAGAATGGAGTTTAAGAGACCACAGCTATATTCCTTCAGAGAAAAGAGCTTGTAGGTATTTTATTTTACATGGAGAAAGCCCTGAGAGGCTTCTTCTGAAATGCTCTCCTCCAGCCACAAGAGCTGCTTGGAACAAGCCACTCCACCACTGCATGCCAGCACTCTCCCCTTTCCCACTAAGCAGCACAAAGAACCCTTTGAGCACACCTGATGAAGATGATCGTGCCATTTCTATTTCTTTCATTTTTTTTATAACACATGCTGGAACAAGTCTAACTCCATGCCTTTTGGCTGCTGCTCTTTTATTCTCTTGCAGTCAAAAAAAGTCACATGCTGGGTGCACTCATTGTTATAAAGCTATAAAAACCTCTTTTAGTTTCCTTTAATACATATTAATTATTATTTTCCTATTAATAGTCTTACTTTTTTTCCCATCAGTTCTAACAGTTCCCCAGATCCCATAAAGATCTAAAGACTGGCTGAGCTGGAAGAGGAAATACTTTTCCCCTTCCCACCACAGCTGGATCCACCTCTGGGCAGGCTGCAGGCTTGTGGGCAAGCTAAAATAAATGAGGCAGTCTCTACCACTGTGTATGCTTTCTCTGCCATGGATATTCAATTCCTACCCCTGTAGCTGGCAGTCTAGCAGCTTCTGGCATTCCCAAATAAACCAGGACTAGCTAAAAGAAGACAATACAGCTTTTTACTCAGTCCATTCACCAGGTTCAATTTTCTGCATAGCCTTCACTTCTGCTGGATTTGTGATGCTTCTTTTTCTAGTTCCAACTCACTGTGGTAACTCTGCTACTGAAAATCCAGTCATTCTACCTGAAACTACACAAATAGAGGGCTTGGACTGACTCATATTGAGTTAGTATTTAACGTTCATTCTAGAAGAAGTTTAACTAGGAGAAAATTGGGTAGAGAGCATATGTCACCATAGAGGTCATGAAGGATTTATTAGATCAAGCAATATTGATTTCTTCCATAGTCATTTTTTAATCAGCAAATAAGCCAGGAGATATCCTGAGCACCCTACATGGCACTTTGGCATTTTTTGGAGGGTATCCTTTAATCCGTACTAATGGCAGTTAATATTATTTTTTTTGAAAAAGGGTGACCACTGATCCAGTGACTCTTGTATCTCAAAGACCAAACTTAGCATCAATATCCTTAGAAAAAAGTACCAAGCAGCTTGTTTATGGAGGAAATTCAAGCCAAACCTGAAAGCTCTACCAGTTTTTCATTAAAATACAAGTGTTTCTATTATGAAATATAAAATTCTTTAAATGTTTTCTACTTAGTTCTTTTTCATATAGTTAGACTCCCTTCAGCCTGAGAATCCTTCTCATGATCCTGCTAGAGTTTGGCTCAGACACAGTGACAAGGAGCTCACATGTTATAGATACCTAAATCTGTGCTGATGACCAGAAACTCCCCAGGAGTTAGGAGGAGGAAAGAGATGGTTTAGAACAGAATTCATCAGACTTTCATCCAAATACTTTCAGAGAGAGAAAGTATGCCCTGGAAGTGCTTATTTCTTTTTGGTGACTCTTAAGTGAGACATTGATGTCTGTGTTTGGTCACCTAAATCCTGTCCTTGTGGCACTAATCAAAAGCATGGACTGCAGAGAAAGAAGAGAACTTAAGGAATGCCAGAGGGGTTTCTTAAGACTAAAATACAACTCCCAGTTTCAAATGACTGTAGTGGATGAGAAAATAATATTTAGCTTCAAAAGAAGCTTCAATATTGCCTCAATTTCACATAGTACTTTACCCTGTTTTTCAGTATAAAGTGTAGTTTTTCAAAGTTAAAATTAATTTCCCTGACACTAACTACTCAGGGATTTCCACTAGAGTATTTTAAGATTAATTGCCACTGTTTTCACATGATGTCAATATTCTGCAATGGAATATGAATAAAGTGGGCAGCTTGCCTCTTCTAGAAGTAACTGCTTTGGCTCAGAAAGTCTTAACCAGAGAACTAAATTGTTTCCCAAAAAAAAAAAAAAAGAAAAGAAAGGGGAAAAGAAATCTTATTTTAAAAGTTATATAAGGTCATTCCGGAACTTTATAGATTTTAACTTAGACCTGTTCCTAAAAGATCCACAAAGAAAATCAACCTATAGCAACGTATTTAATTTTTCCTTTCATCTCATTAATGACAGTTATGGCAGAAAAAAAAAATGTTGAAGTAAGAATTGCACCTTACCTGACTCTATCCCTACCTATTAAAAGTGCAATAAACTTGCACTCTTCAATTCCCTCTCTTCTTCTTACACCTTTGAGTCCCTGAACTCATAGACAGCAAATTTAGGGTTGTGGTTTTTGACCTCTGGAGCATGTGACCTGCACTTTGTTTTCTAGAACCTACACAGCCTGGGGCACATTATCTTATGCTGCCTTACAGAAAAACAAAACAAAACAAACAAACAAACAAACAACTCACATCAAGAAATTTTTTTTAAGTGACCGGTTTGAGAGCCCAGGGAAAATATTAAGTATGTGTATAACTGTTTGAATGAATCAATGCACTTCTGTCTGTTTTTCTCAGAGCTGGAGAGCAGCCATAACCTTCCAAGGCTAAAAACAGTGTCACTAGGCAGCTCAGACAGATGCAAATCATGTTCTTCAGCTTTATTTAATATCTCCTGAGTAAAGGGACAATTCATTCTTTTGAGATGTTATCGAAAATTAGTGGAATTATACCAGCAGTGAAGCTGATAAGAATCCAAGAAAATTGCAATGGATTAAGTATAGTTAGTTTGAAAGAAAGCCATTTGATTGACTTGTTCTTCAACCTTCCTTACTCCTACAATTTTAAAGACATGAAAAAAGTTCTCCTGATCATTGACCATAAAACCCTTAGCACCATATTTCAGGATAACTTACATTTCCCCTTTAAAGCAGGGATTTCTGCAAAAATTCTGTGTGTTTGATTATACCAAGGTCAGAAGCAAAGTCCAAAAGCTGTCAACATACTAATAAAATCCCCAAACTTTTCTTTCTCCTTTGTGAACACCAAGAGCTCATCTCCACATCCAGTCAGCAAGATAATTGAATAACATGGGTGACAGAACACAGCCCTGCCTAGCTTTTGGACTGACCTTGAACTCCTTGGTCAGCTCAGCATGTACAACACCTCTTTGTGAAAGTCCCTAAAGAAGGAACTCTGAGTAAGCAGATCAATGGCCAGCCATCTTTCTCAAGTCACACATGGAAAGATTCAACAATCTGAGTTAAATACTGCAGTAAAATTGGCCCAAAAACATAAGAGTTTGAAGTCAGTATTAGTGTAGAGCTTCTTGAATTTGAAGTACATCGTCACCTGATACCTGGATCCATATTGCAGTAAGTATACGAGAGATATATATATATTTTAATATAGTACAATAGATGCACACCTCAGGCAATATATTTTTCTATGACCCAGTTCTCAGACTTGCTTTATAGTGCTATAACAGTGTTATGGGTCTACAGAGTAAACACCATTATATTTTCATCGACTTTACTCTGCCAAAATGGTGACTAATATATCTATTATATAGTCATTTATTAAGTAAAATTACATACAAAGTAGTTCATCATCCAGAAAGAAATTAGTAGCCAGTTGTTTTCACATTACTGTGCATAGTGATGAGTCTTTAGCTGTGGGTCATGCAAGTTTAAAACTAAGGCAGGATGAGGCACTTGGCACTGTGTTTTGCAGCTGGAGCAAGAGTGTTTCTGAGACACCCTCTGCCATGGTTAACTTCAAGAACCAAAAGGTCAGTTTTCTTTGGAGAAAACAAACAAACAAAAAAAGCAACATATTCCCAGTGCTTTTTTATTTGCTTTTAATGAGAAATTGCACTATTTCCTACCTGCTCAAAATGCACAAGATTTCCTGTTGTCATTTGTTTCTGTTTGGGTTCCTCTCAGGACAGGGTGAAAGCAAGGACTGGTAATTGTGAGAGCAGAAGCTTCACTATTTTTCAAAGTATAAGAGTTCAAAAGGCAAGAGGCGCTTTTAAGATATCCAGGCATAATCTGTGTACTCCTCTTGAAGGTAAAATTTGTAATTAAAGTTGGCATTTCTGAGCAGCCTGCTAGTGCTGGTCATCTTGCTAACAAACAAAGAGGACATACTTTGTGACACTGGCACACAATCCGTGGGTAAGAGCCGGTGCCTCTCTTGTAGGAAGCAGACAGAAGAGATGTGTGTATCTAAGATGGCCTAGAGGGAACACAACTGAAAGATGTTTGGGAAAAAAAAAGGTCATGTAATCAGAGCAAAGAGAAATATGAGATGAAGCAAGGGATGTAAGATCACTGCTTTGCTTTCCCACAAGCTTTGCCCAGCATTTTGCCTTCTTTCCATTTCCTTCTACATATTGCAGAGGAGGAAAAATATTTTTTTTTTTTAATATTCTGAAAATGAGAACTTGAAAAGCCAGATAACAGAAGTGTGACAGATTCCAATATTCAGAGCAAACCTCTGGATGGGAGATAGAAAAAAATAATTTGGTTCTCCAAAACCCTGTAATAAAGAATCAAGAAGTAAAATGCATCTGATTTTTATGCAGGTTATTTTCTCAGAGAGAAGGATGGAGCAAAATCAGATCACTTCTTTTTTTTTTTTTTTTTAAATTTAAGTAAGTTTTAAGTAGCACGGATATTATAGTCTTGGAGATCACTTAGGCATATTTCACATTTTCATTATTCACACTGTGCTATATGAAAAAGTATCTTAGGTAATCTGGTCACGAAAATAATTTCATGTTTTATTGAAAGTCTCAACATCATCGGGAAAAGATTTTGAAACAGTCAAAAGGTATATGCCACTCAGAATCAAATTTATATACAGTTAATTGGGTCAGAGGAGGAAGAACAAGTTGAACCCACTGAGATTCAAAATTGTGGTACCAGTATGTTATTCTGTTCCACTTGGCTTCTCAACATGTGAAAGCAAGTCAACATCCACAATTCCAGTCCTCTTGGAGAGGTTTCTTAGAACAGATTATAGCACTGTACCTTGTTTTAAGCATTCTTCTGCAAACAAGTTAGAGACAGGCACCACTGCAATTAACAGGGGTCAGAAAATTAAAATTTCTGATAGGGTGCAAAGTGGGAATATCCCTACTACAGGAAATGATTGCTAGAGCATTCCGGTGGCACTTTGTGACATGCTGTGACAGACTCACATCCAACTATCAATTCTTGTTGAAAGGGAATAGAATAAAGGTAGGGTAGGATGATGAGAAAATCCTCCTGTGTTTGAAGAGAGAATTCTTCTTAGCATTTCTTATGAAGGTCACATAACTAATTTATGCAAAATTAAAAATTAGCTAAAGGCAAAACAGAGAGAAGGCACTATGTAGTATGAAACATTTGCTTGGAAAGAGATCTATGGTAAAGACAAGCATGAGGTTTTCATCTTCAATGAGATCTCTGAATTGTTGCTATGACTCAGAAATGATGGATAAGGGGACAAACAGAAGCAGTGATGACAAGTGTGGACTACACCTCATTGAAGGTGATCAGATCCCCCATCAGAACTCCCACCAAAAAAATTGTTTTTGCATCACGAGGTTTCTGGAGACAAATCAAATCCCAAAAGAGAGTTTCAACAGAAGAAAAAGGGAGATACAGAATGTGGAAAGGGCTGGCATACAGCATATCCAGGAAGATAAACAGAAAAACACACAAGCATGGATGAAAGAAAAGAATATCAGTGTTCAGATCTTAATACAGACAATATTCCTGTGACAAGACACATACTTCTGAAAAAGAAGCAGATTAGGTCCACCCAGGAGAGTTGCTCAGACACACATTCATCTGATGTTCCACCTGGTGAGCAGAAACAAGGAGTCACTTACTGCACCAGCCAGAAGCACTGCCAGGCAGAGAAGACAGAAATTACAGAGCTCCAGAGAGAAAACTTCTGTCTCTCTGCTTGCTCATAACCCATTAATCTGACAGAGATGCTGTTTTAAACCCAGCTCTGCTGAGAACAATCCTCCACAGGTCCACTGACACAAGGTGGCATAAAGACAGCTACAGTTGTGGTATAGTAGAATATAAATTGTTAGAAGCTGTAATAAATATCAAAATCAGGAGACACACCAAAATGTAGTGAAGGGAAATTAATAGAGCTTTTCTGAAGACAAGTGGTGTCACAAAGATGTGTCACACTTCGGTTTCAAAGAGTCAGTACACACCAAGTGATTTTATACACCTACAATTTGAAAAGTCCTCAGTAGGGCTGCTCATTAAAGAAAATAAGGTGCTACAAAATAAAGTGTTGGGGCTGGGAGCAGCTGGACTGTCCATTCAAGCCCAAAGACAAGTCTGAACTCCTGCACCATGGGAGCACCCTGACTGAAATCCACCTTGGAGGGGGCTGAGCCTCAGGTATACATTGGGCTTTCTCTCCCATCCCACTTCTGATTCTCTGGGAAAAAAAGCAAGACACACTGGGTGAAGGGAACCAGAGCACTCTCTAGCCGAGGTCTTGGGGAGGACAGCAGTGGGCACAGTTCCATGGGGAAAAGTTCAGCATGAGGCACAGGGCTTCTCTGGCTGCAAAGAAGGGACAAAACCCCTACAGAGACAACTGCCAGTTGTTATTATGGACTTCTGAGCAAGGTTGAGCACGATTCTTATGCTGTTAAAGGGTTGGTTCTTTGTGTCAAACTTGCTTTTCTTATTTCCTATCATTTCCCTAGAACTCCATATCCCTGAGGTACAAACCCATGTGAAGTAATAGCGCGTAAGAGAATCAAAACTCAGAAGATGCCTACATTGGTGCTACACTTTCATTCTTTCACCCAAAGCAGGACTGTTCTCTGTGGCTAATTTCCAATTACATTTAAAAAAATCTCACCCAGACTTACATCTCCTCTTGCCATTGAAAGGCTTATTTCACCGTCTATTAATGTCTTTGAAAAAGTTTTCCTGGCAGATCATCTTCCTGCTCTCCATGATAAATCTTGTTGTACTAATTTCTCTTCCCCAGTGATGTTTATTCCCTCAAATATTTGCAGAACATTGTCAAGTCACCTTGCAATCACTGTTTGGAGCATTCCTATCTCATCTACAGCCTTTCTGCACACAGCCAGCCAGTTCTTCCAGCCCCCTTTATCATTTGTCTTGTTCATTTTGTCAATTAGTTTCTCTGACCTCTCCTTTCACTTTGTTTTATTAATTTTTCAACACACCAACCCCTGTGAGGTAAGTACAGATTAGCAGCCTCCCCCTCTCCTCGTTGTGCAATCAACGTGGGACCAGTGAGGAGCTGATTCACTTGGTCACAAACGGCAGGAACGTGGCCTGTGCAATGCAGCTGCTTCAAAGAGAATTAAATGGTGCATTACAGCATTCAGCAGCCCTTTACACAGGACATTTTTATGCCACTTCAGTCTGAGTGACCACTGCAAGCACAGAGGGTTAGAACTCCTCCCAGAGCACTTCTCTGCAATGTGGGTTCAAGGCAGGCACAGTCCCAGCTACTCCCCTGGTGGGAGCCAGGGTGGGACACTAAACTCATTCTCTTCACTGCTTTGCTTTCTTTTCTCTGTTCCTTTTGCTAGGTTGGGAGAGGGTGTTGCACTTCCCCACACACACTTTTTCTGAACAAAGGTATTATTTATGGTGAGTGGAAGATAATGGAGTTTTCTCTCTGTGTGGGTGAGGCATACCCACCGCAGTGATTCTCCATTTCATTCCTGTGCTCTGTAGGTTCCCTCCTAGTCCTGCAAGAAAATAAAACACATCTGTATTGACAGATACAGATATATCTAGATTTTTGACAGACCTGGATGTTGCTGGCCTGTGTAAGATTACATTCATCCCTATTTATCAGAGTAGTAGTTACGCATGTGTAGTGAGGAACTCTATTATCCTGTCTTTAATTTACTCTCAAGGAGCTCAGCTCTCACAAAATCCATATCAGAGCCCCCTTTCCAATTATTTTAGCCAGAGAGGGGAGAGGTCTCTATCTGATCTGATAATGGAGCTATTTGGCTCAGCCCAGCCATTAATCCATCTGACAGCTTTTCTATGAAAAAGCAGAATTTCCATCCTCCACTCCAATTTATTTCATCATCTGCACTTTCCGTCTTCTACCCCTGGTCATTGGTAATAATGAGAACTGTCTAGAGAAATATATAAATATGGCTAAAGTGGGTGGCACAGGTGTGACAAGGAGAGAATTCTGCCTCTACAAGAATTTTTACCTCAAGCATTTACTTGCCCTATGGAAACTTAAACCAGTCACCACCCTTTTGAAAATATCCCAACACAAACTTCCATTTTTTCCTCAATAAACAAGCTGTTTGTTTTGTTGTGTGTGGAGGATTGTTTCTTTGGGTTTTTTTGCTTTAGTTGTGTTCTGGTTTTGTGTAAGTCCCTATCACAACAGTTCTCTGGTCTTAATGAAAAATACTATACTCTAATTCCAAAGTGAGATTTACTGATTGTGATGATACTTCAGGTATTATGGAGTGAATCTGGAAAGAGACAGGCATGCAATATGGATGTTGAGCTCTCCTGTCTGACCTGCTGCTCTACAATCATCTTTAGCTGACAGAATTTGACAAGGCTTAGTTGGACAAGTAGAAATCTCAATGGAGAAGGGGGTTTCTTGGTTCTTTTTCTTTTTAAGTAAGAAAAGCTGACATATAAGGCAGCTGACAAAATTTACATTTTATCCGGTATTAATAATTTTCACAAAGCATTTTTTATTTAAAAATTCCAAACTTGTTAAATGTTTGGCCAAAATCTATTTTTAAATAGAAATAATGCATCCTTTCAAAACTTTGGAAGTAGAAGACAATGTTTTTCAGATTCAAATAATTTCCAAAGTTGGGGTAATTCTACCAATAAGAAAAAATCTCAATTTTAAAAAATACATTCATGATAGTTAGTGGATATACTATGGATCAGCTATAAGATATCCCAATCCAAGTGCAGGCACTACTCAGTTAAATGCTCAGGCATTCTCCCCAGCTGCAGCTTGGTTCCTTGTTTTTACAGTTGGCAGCTCAGGAAGATTTCAAATGCTGTAAAAGAATTAAAAGGATTTTTCCCATAGCGACATGCTGAGCAAAAGACAAGAGGGAGTTTGTACTTTTCGTGCTTGTGTATTTACATGTTATCTCCAAAGTCACTTAAAATTAATTTCTATGCATGCAATCAATACCTTGCATTTTCATCAAGCTACTTCAGTTTCTTAATTGAAAATGGAAATGTGAAAATGGAAAACATCTCAGCTATGCTGGGGAGTTTCGTCTAGTATTTTGAGACTCTTGTATCTTCTGGTTAGTTTTTTGATCCTTCTGTAAGTCCAGATGATAAGACTCCACTGTGCAGTATTCAGGTAAATTGCAATGTCTGGAGAAAATCCTACCCTTCCTCATGCTCATTGTGGTCTTTTTATGGTTTTTCTGCATCACTGTGAGTCAGGGTAGTAAGCCAGTCTTGAAATTAATCTCATACCTGGAAACTGGATAAAATGGTACAAAGATATTGGACAAATTTCTCTCTTTAGAAGGGCAGAGCAGTTCCAAATGCACCAGAACAAGGTCTTCTGCCGTGCCTGGGGCAGAACCCTACCAGGGTATATGCACTGCGTCAACAGATGTCCTTTGTTGCTACTGAAATCCTTTGTCTTAGCAAGATGTGATTTACTATGTTCAGGTTTAAAACCCTGCATTAAACCCTAGTTGAATAGGTTAAAAGACTCATCTGGGTTATGAGATTCAGACAAACTGGAATAGTTGAGGTGGAAAGGGTCTGAAACTCCCTGCACTCCCCTGGAGACTTGATAAAAGGATCCTGGCTTCTTCATTAGTAAGTTCCATTTCTGGCTTCACTAAGACAAGATTCAAAGTAGAATCACTTTAAAGAAGGGCAGAAACCAACAATACTTTGAGACACCGCAGTGGCTGTGTCTGAATATTTAAGTAAACCACTTTCTTTCTACCTCCTGCCAAAGCATCACTGCAACCACTGCTACGTTCCCATCTCTAATGTCAATACAGTTCCCCAGAGGAGAAGTGGCTCATGGTATAAGCTCAGAAATAGCAACGCTATTGTAAACTACAAAGTTTCCCAAGCAGCCTGAGTATTCTGTCACTGCTGACTTTTGGTCTTTTTCACTTATTTTACATTTTCCAAGCCTTTTTTGGGATAAGATTTGAGGTGCTCTTTTCTGCTTCATGCCAGCTCTGTTACAGAAAAAAAAAATCTACCATGGACTGCTTTCTTTGTTGTTTTTTTTTTTAATGGTCCTCAACAACAACAAAGTCTGCCTACTCCCCATCACACCCTCAGCTGTTTGAACTGACAGTCTCAAGTCCTGCTGTGATTGAGATGCCCTGAAAGTTTAGCACAGGATTTATACTGCTTCCTACAAAGAACTTGAAGTCTTTATAGGTCTTGAAATGAAGATGAACTTGTGTTTTATAAGAGAGGTTATATGCCAATTTATCAACAATTTCAGAAGGGCAAACATTTATGAAGAAGATGAAAAATAAAGATACATTTTCGATGATGTCTCCAAGGCCCAGGAAACAGTGGTCCCTTTCAGGTTCATTTGCCCTTGTGTCTCTCCTATATAATGTTTCCTCAGTACCTCTTTATTGGGGAAAACAAGAACAACTGATGACGTGCAAAAAAAAGAGGGACTTTCACTTGTTTATTTCTACAAACACACTGCCTGAGTGCATTTCAAGCTGAAGCCAGCTCACAGAAATCATTGCTGCTAAAAAATGGAACTAAAAAGATTTATATGGACTGCGTACATTTTAAACTACTTTGGACATTTCCCTGAAGTAAATTTTCTTCCTTCCATAGAGCAGTATTAAAAGAGGGAGACAACAAAAAACAGTTTGATTAAGCATTCCAAGGAATTTGCAGGACAAATTCTTAACTAGCTCTGAGATTTCCTTCTTGTAACCCAATCCTCTGTCTGAATAAGTTTTTTTTGATAAACATGTTCACTTTCATGTAAAATCTGTTTAAACCAAATGATGAAAATTTGCCTTAACAATTCTTTTACAGCATAACATGCTTCTTGCATTACCTGTTTGCTTCTTCTCAGCTTTGGCAGTGTATGCTTTTTAAGACTTGAGTCTTGCACACCCTGCTCAGCAAAATAGGGGACTAGGAGCCTCAGAGGACCAGGTAAAGCAATGAAACTGAGATTTCTCAGAAAGTGTCAGCTTGATCAGTCAGAAAAGTGCTCATTGTGTTCTTAATTGTGAGATGAAGTTTAAGTTATTGATCACTGCTCACATCTTGAAAGTTGAAATCAAATACAGTATCTGATTGACCACTTAAATCTTCCATCCGACCTTCCATCTCCAAATAACTTTTTTTTCTTTTTAAAATATTTTAGAGCTTTGATTTATGAAAAAATCACGGTAACTCTTTCAGTTTGAGTTGGAGGAAAAATGTCAATGCTTCTCAAGGTTCAAGCTATTTCTTGGTCAGGTCTGTTACATCAGATCTTTAACTCCTACTTCTGAAACCCCGGAATTCCTGAAAGCTCTTGGCATGAAAATGAAAACTAGCCTGTATTGCGTGTGATTATTTACATACATGACAGACAACATATATACTTTCCTAGGCACTCCATTAAAATTGCTTTATTCCCAAACTTTTGAAAGCTAAATGAGCAAAAGAAATGATGATACATGCGACCTGTGGCATAAGCCATTTTATAAAATATGCTGCATGCAGCAAAAGCTTTAATCCATTTTTGGCTTTAGGCCTCACAGCCATGCAGCTGCCCTGATCTCTCTCACGTTGTAAGAGATCTTCATGTAAGCCCATGAAGAGAGAAACTTGTGCATCTAAGTTTTAAAGTGTTAACTTCCTGGATTGCTTGGTTGGCAGAGCAGCTCACTGTTGGTTGCTTGTCTGCAAAATAGCCAATCTGGTGGTGGTATCATCCACTGGGATCCCCTGCTCAACTTGCCCTCTTCAATGCCAAACCCCAGCACCCCTTGAGAGAAGCAGTACCCATCGACAAATGTAAATATCCCCAAACATGTTACTCAAAACTAGCCCAAAAAAAAGCACAAGCTTCACCTACCCAGAGATTCAAACTGGTTCTGAAACTACATGGTGTGTTAATGCTAAAAGTCAACAGCTAGATACATAGCAAACAATTTCCCCCTTGCCTGGCTGTCACCAAAACCAGGCCCTAAATTAACAGTGTTTGGTAATCCTGCCAGATCCGTGCTCTTCCAGGCAATTGTGATTGATCTGGTTCAAATAATCAGAAAGAACATATGGTACTCATTTCTTCAGAGTCTCATAGGAAAGACAGTAGTTGGGCAGAACAGGATTTGCTTCTGCAACTACTAATCAGCTGTGAGCCCACATCCTACAATACATGAACAGAACAGACCGGAGTTGTGCCGTCCTTCAGAACCTGAATTGCCAGAACCAACAAATTCCTATTCAGACAGAAAAACAAACAAGAAAACTGAAAACAAACAAGGGGAAAGGCTCAAATGAGCTTTCTAGAGGGTAGAGATAATACAGGAAAAGGGAAGGGAAGCATAACTGTCAGGCAGCCACGGAACTGAAGCAGGGATAACCACTGTGTTTGCATCAGTCTAAGCAAATACTCTTACAGGTTTGAAGAGAAAGCCATCATCCCTCCATAATGGCATTTTACCTACCAGCAGCATTAATTGCTTTTTTCATAGTCTCCCTAGTACTCCACAGTCTTGAGGGAATAAAAACAAACAATAAAAGCCTAACTACATAAACCCAAAAGAATTTGCAAGGCAAATGTTTTAAAAGTGACTCAAACCTTCAGAAACGTAAGTCCGTATGTAAATGAAAGAGTTATAAACATTAATGGACTTTAAATGTGGTAGTTATTTATAAAACACTTCCACTTGACATAGTTGCTGCTTTCTTTCAAGACTTTGTTCATCAGGCATCTATACTCTGCAACAAATGTACTTTGTTACTCCTATACACTTTTCTCTAATTAAAGATAGCACTACCTATTACATAAATAGATGGCATGACAAGCAGGGATGGTAACTTGTACTCCATAACAAGTTTTATCTGCAATCACTGCAGTATATCCCTTGTTTACAGAAATAAAGCAAACAAAATGGATTTGATAAGTGACTTGATGAAGATTGTGCTGGTGCCAAGACTGGGCTGCCATGCTGTGGTGCCCCCCAGGTTGCATTTCCACTAAGGCTAAAACAACTGTGAGCTTTCAAAGCATATGACACACTCCATTTTCTTTCCACTCAGTGGCCTGGACCCTGCAGCACTGAACTCATACCTAACATAAATGCTGCAGCAACTACCACAACTGACTGCAAGTCCTGTAAAATATAAAACCTAAAAGCAGGATTTTTTTTTTAATTTGAATATTCTTTTTGCTTCCTATAAATTATTTCCTTCCAAAAATCACAACCACCTCAAGGGGGCTTTCTAGTAGTTACCACTTTTTTGAGCTGCTCTATTACTCATCCTTCCTTTTTGCCTCCCTCCCCCGTATCACACATCATCAAAATAACAGAATGGAAAACATTTAAAATACCAAATTATTGCTGAAGGTGAACAGGAGAGAAAGTCAAGTACCAAGCTCTGCCTGCCTTTTGGGATTCCTCACGTATCACATTCTTGCATTTCACTCATCAAAATGTCATGCTTAAAAAGATACACAGCCTGAAGAATAGAGGAAACAACAGAAAGGAGAGGCGAAGAAAAAATTTGACCCTCATGCTATTGCTCATGTTTGTCTATTAAAAAAAAAATAGAAAAAAGATTCTCAAGTCTGACAGCAATCACAGCCATCTAGACAGTGTCTAATGCATGAGTAATGCGTTGTCAGCTCAAGAAAAAGACCAAATTTTCTTGCCCCCGAAGGCCATTTTAACATCTTGGGTATATATCTGACATTAGGGAAAGAGAGATTGCATCATCTCAGATATATGACACTTGCTGTGCATGCAGCTGCTTTCAGGATTGACTTCCATGATAAACATGTCACTTCTGGAGAAAATTGATGGAAGGCAGAATTGTCATTTCTCTAACTCATTCTTCCCAGTCACTTTGTCCTCCTGGTTCCAACGTGCTTTGTAGGCTGAGATTCGACATGTCTATCGATTTTCTTGGTGCATAAAGGTAAAAATATTTTTAAAGTTTCTGACTGAACTGGGTCCACGACACCTTAGTACTTTAATTTTTTTCCATTTCAGTAAAATGAATTAAAGTTGAGGAAAGAAAACACAGAGACGTGTAACTTTTAGAGTTGTCATAGTTTGAAATTGGCCCCCCTTGAGAGTTCGAGGGGCTCAGAGGTGATTGGGTGCCAGGACAGTGTTCCCTGGAGAGCCAATCACCACTCATGTCATTCACTTCTGCTCAAAATCATATATCACAGCACCGGAAACAGTTGGCAGTGCTGTCTTGGTTGTTTTGCTCTTGGTGTCTGCTGCGTGTAGGTGGACAAGGCCAAGGAGACTAAAGCCTGGTTTTGATCAAATAAAGCACCTTTGAGAATAGTAAGTCCTCCTGTTAGCATGCAGCTTAACGTTACTTGGCTGTACCATTATTTTGTATATTCTTGCCTTTGAACAGAAGCATAACCCAGTCCGTGCATACAGACTTGTTTTTGGATGCTTGGGAGCAGTTAAAGTTTCTAACAGTGCCCTTAATACAACCCTCTTAACTCATAATAATACTTAAATCTTTATAAAATGAAAGCATATTTTCACGGGGTCAGAGATAATTTGAGTAAGTGTAGCCCAGTCTGGACTATGAACATGTCAGAATATCTCCTTCGATTCCTTTCATATGAAATGAGACCCTGTGCCTTCTATTTGCTCACTTATTTCTGTCCTTTCACCGGCCACCCCTGGTAATTATCAAATATATTTGATTGATATAAGGTTGGTATTTAAAAAACCCCACATGTACACAGTTTCCTCTTTTTGTGCTTCTCTTGTCTGCTAGTTCAGTGGAGCTTTGCTGCTCTGATTACAACATCGCTGTCAATTCTATGGCACAAAACAGACTCTGCAAAATCCCACTCTTCTGTTTTCAGCTTCCCTGCAGGAGAAGGCAGTGGCACAGCGGGGGCTGGGGAGAGCTGGACCTGCTGCCTGTCTCTGTGGCCCCCCATGCTTCAGGAGGGAGCAGGGACAGACTGCAGAGCTGCCACACATTTAGCTCTGTAACTCTCCACAGGCTGAGATGAAGTGCAGAGTAGCAACTCTGCCCATGGGGGTGCCTTGTCAAGTCAAATCAGTTCGTAAGACCTCCAGGCCAGTGCTACAGAACAAGAGCTGTATTCAGAGGGCTGACCACAGGTCCATTTCCTCATATATTGTGAGGGAAAGAGATGTAGTGCATCTCTCTGACCGCTCCCTGTCTTTCCCCAAGTCCTTGCCAGGATGAAACCCTCCTCTTTGCTGCATGCTAATAGGGAAAGCAGAAAGCACTGGATGTAAGCTGCCAGTGTGATACAAGGGATGTCCTTTTCACTCTTTTCTTCCAATTTTTCTCCCTGTGCTTGCCCCAGAGTGCAAGTCCTGCTTTCCTTTCCATGACAGTTACATCTGTCAAACCTGTCACATTTTGCATTCCTTCATGCCAGATGCAAAAGCTAAAGCAGGTGCTACAGATGCTTGTTTGATTAGTGCAATGTGTTGATATCGTTTCTTGATGTTTCACAAAGGAAAGAGTGGGAAAGAATGAAAGATAAAAAGAGAAAGGGAGGGCAGTGGCAGCATTCAGTGAGATAAATGGCTTTAAAGTACCTTGCTCTGCTGTGATGGCTTCCATCAGACATGCCCTGCAAGGTAAAAGAGGCATTTTTTCAAACAGATGGTCTCAAAGTCCTTACAGCATTACAGCTCAGAGGAGCAGCTACCTCACTGCCACATGCTGGGGAGGAACTGTGCCATGAAGGAGATGCACTCAATTTACCTGCCTGCCTTAATAACATCTCAACGTCTGGTCTGTTGAGGTGTTAAGGCACATCTTAGTAAAAGGCAGCTGCTAAAGGGACATAGCTGAGGCTATGGAGAAGAAATAAAGGGCTTTTGTTAAGGCAGTGAGTTTACATTCTGAGGACAGAGGAACTTCAGTTCATTTTGAACAAACCACGAAATCTCTGTGACAGGGTTTACACAACGGCACAGCTTGAGGACAGTGAGCCATCAGATCCAACCACCTTTTCTTCATGAAAACACGATGGAGGCAGTCAGCTTATCACAGAAACTTTCATGCAGGTTGCAGAAAGCTGGTTACCTCCAAAGTTCTGCAAACAGTATATTGGTTGTGTGCTGCTGCCACACTGAGCCAGGTTCCCAGGCCCTTTTGGGTACATATATTGCATTTACTGGAGAGAAGCCTTTAGTCAGCATAGGAGACTCACTTCCAGCTGTCCAGATAGACAGTAACTCTGGATATGCAGGTTGCAGTAGGCCTGTCTGCCTCTCAAAAGATGGCAAAAATACAGCCAGAGTTTCTGTTCCCTATCTGTAGAATAAGGATAATAAATTATAACATTATCTTTGTCTTTCTCTCTCGTCTTCTAAATTTGTAAGCGCTTTAGGAAGAAATACAAAAATCTCTTAAAAAAGGTTGTTTGTTATAAATGGCCAACTGAACTCCAGACCTTTCAGATTCCTTCATCTAGAAGCAGAAATCAGCATGTAAGTTGGATATGGCTTGTGTTGGTGTAGAGTATCTTGAGAGAGGAAAGCAGGCAGGAGAGAGTGAGTGCCTTCTATCAATATATATCAAATTTGATATATATTATTATATATATTATTATTAAATATATATATTATTAAAGGTTACAGTCTTTAGAAATGCAATTCCTCTTTCAGACTATTTTAGCCTTTCTCTGAAGACACGAGTGTCTCTAACAAGGTAACTATGGAAAGCTTTCTGTCTACTCAAGGATCGCTCTCCAGACCAGAGTTCGCTGAAGTCTTTTCCCAAACGTCAGCTCTTCCTTCCGTCACAGAGCCATCTCTTCCTGCAGGCTGGAAAGGTGAGGACAAGCATTCCACTATGGTGTGACAATCAGAAATATTCAGGCTGGTAAGTGCAATAGCTGCCAAGCCAGATATGACCCTCTAGCCTCCACTGAGCAGGTGAAGCGGAGAATGGGCCAGGAGTCGTGACAGAGGCCTTAGAGCTGGCAGCCAGCTGGCCAGGATGGGGTCAGCCTAGGGGGATTATGTATCATGCAGAGCAGGAGAAAGTCCAAGCCTGAATGTAGCCTAAGCAGTCTCCAGAGAGGGTGTTGCCAGCCAGGTCTCAAGCCTCCCTATCAAAGATGGCAGGTTTTGTACAAAACTGATATTCCTTCAAGCACATCTGTAGTCCATGGGACAGCCCCACTCTGCACATAACCCCATGAGTTCAAGTGGCAGCAGACTCCCAGCCAACAGCCCTCAAAATGATTCAGCCTTAAAATGCAGCTGAGCCTTGGAAAACAAATATATTCACCATCTGAATGCTGGGTGAAGGCTTAGCCCCTAGGAGGTGGGGCTTGCTGCCATGCACTGCACAGGCCACAGGTCTACTAGCATGATCTGCCAGCAGACCAGAGGATGCTGTATTCCATAAAAGCCTCATTAGGAACTTCAGCCCAGCATCCCTTTTTTTTCCCCACGTGTCTCACTGCTGTGATGTCTCACAGTCCTGATTTTCAGCATCCTGACTCTTCTAGTTTTTACCCTTGCAAGCTAGGACAGTAATTAAACTGTTTGGTGCTCTAAAACAGACAAACACCTTCTTACAACAGGAGAGATTCATCACAAGGTGATGTCACGTCATGAGTTTCTAGTACCTCTAGGGATGCTGCTCCCAGGTGAGAACAGGCATAAGAAATTCTTTCACATGGATCTGCTAATGCACTTCCTTGCTGAGGCACAGATGAACTGAGACGCTGAGCACAGCCAAAAATCAGGTGGGTAACTCATTTCCCGGTGTTATCTTGGAGCAAATGGCTGGACTGCAACCCCTGCCTCCACAGCTAGTGTATCAACTCTCCTGCAACAATCACTCTCATACTCTCAGCAGGCTTTGCTATCTAAGGGTTTATTTTGTTTAAAGAAGCTATGCCTCTGTACCACTGCATCAGAAAGGAGCCTTCAAATCTTGTTCACCCTGGGCCATGAGAACAGGAAAAAGATTTTCTCTGAAATTTGCCTAAATTGGCATGTTATTTTCCAACTGCTGTCCCCTATTTGAGTGGAGCTGACAGATTTATGCATTCAGTATGTATTCACTCAAACTACTTCTACCTAATGATAAAGAAAAATGTTAATTCATAAATAACCCTGGGCAGTGGCAGGCCTGAAATGTATACATTACTTACTTACAGCTGTGTTCAGCAAGCTGAAAAATGACAGTGCCCCAGCAGTGCAACCAGGCAAAGCATAAAGTGTTCAGCTGAGCAAGATGGAGAGTCCATGCTGTGCTCTTCTTACAGGTTAAGCTGTCAGGTCACAGTTATATTCCTGGTGTGGGTTAAGCTGGTTGTGTGAGCTGCCAGCACCCGAGTCAGCAAACCAGAAGGTGAAACAGAGCCTTCAACCACACCTCGGTGCCACAGAGAACCTAGCAGGTTGTGGAGACACTGGTGGGTGTTGCTTCCCACCCACCTCAGATATTTCCTCTGCTCTTCTGCCACAGGAGAAAGAGGATCTCATTTTCCATGGGGCAAGAAATCCAGGCAATTTAATAGCTTGATTTTTGCCGTGCTTGTTCTCCCCTATGAAAGTAAATCCCAGAGCTGCTGGGCTGGGTCACTTCAAGTTTTGCAGTCAGGGATTTTCACAAAAAAGAGCTGACAACGCAAATGGCTCCAGCAAAGGTTTTTTTTGATGACCTTAGTGACCTTTTTATTTGAGCAGATAGCAGCTTTTATGTCTTTGCACCATTTGGTTATCATATTTTTTTATCGCTGAGTGAACCTCTAGTGATGTTGCTGCCAGGAGAGAACAGGCCTAAGAAATTCTTTCACATGGATCTGCTAATGCACCTCCTTGCTGAGGCACAGCACCCCAGCTATCCCAGCTCTGGCATTCACATTAAACTCTTCAGTCTCACACTGCAATATCTCATTTCAGTCCATTACTGAACAAGTAGAGCACCTACCCCAATAAAAAACCACTATGCATCAGTTATGCTTCAATCATCACAGATTGATACATCTGCTAAACAAAACACAGTCACGCTTGCCTGTTTTCTTCTTAGTGAGTTTATCCCCATTTCAACTCCAGCCTGGCATAGGTGAGAATCTCAGAGAGAAAAGTTAGCAAGAATCGTTTCTCTTACCTCACTCCAAACTAACTCCTTAAAAGAGACCAGCCTGGCAATTACTCGAGTTCATAACCTCTTTCTTAATTACCCACACAATATCAAAGCTCTGCAAAAACATATGAAGATGATGAATAAACTCCCTCATGTTTTCCAGCAATATTTTCCTAATTATTAGTCTTTTTAATGTGATTACACACGAATAATAAAGAGAAAATTCCTTTGCATTTTTTATTTCCTCAATACAGTACATGTGCAAGCCTTCACTATTCAGAGATTCCCTTCAGCAAAAATGCAACCCATTATTTCTGAACTTTTGGTACTTTCATCCTGTAAGCTCTGGAGCAGTGTGACCAAGGATACAATCAGCTTAAAGGTATTTGGATGCTAATGAACTACAACTGTACTGTTCAATAGGCTGAGAATGATAGTGCCTTTAACTCATTGGGGTGAATACCAGAGCTGGGAGAGGGAAGAAAATAGAAACATAGGACATAATGTACACTAATCTCTGGCATCAGTGGTTCACATTTCTCTCTTCCTGGCAAAAGAACAGAATGCCTAGATCCAGGGTCTGAATCCCAAATGAAAGATTAATGGTCTTGCTTTAGTATTTTGCTGAGGTAACAGCATCCCATCAGTACATCCAGTTTCCATACAGTAGCACTAAACATGTGTTCTCATGTACCCTAATCTCAGGATTACCCTGGCAGAGAGATGAATAAACAAAGGAGAGTGAATAGCATGCCCACAGGGTGTGTGGTGGTCAGAAACCAGCTCAGGCTGACACAGAATTGCTAAAAGGGACTGTGAAACAAGCTTTTAGTGCAAGGGCAGCCAGCAGTCCTGCAGGCTCCTGTGTGGGCAAGCTCCCCGGGAAGGAGCCTGTGGAAAGGCACAGTGAAGTAAACTTGTCAAGTGAGAGATGTGTATGAAATAGTTGAGTAAAGAATATATCTTTATAGTAAGCTTACTGTAAAAGTCAGACTCCACAACTGCAGGAACAACCCTCAGCTGTGAAAATTCTGCCAGAAGTCTTCCAAGACACATGTCCTGTAAGGTCACAGAAGGGCAGTGGGTACTTCAAATTCGAGCAGAAGGAAATAATTTAATAAAATAATGACAAAGTCCTACTCATTTTTTCAGCCTGGATTTTGAGACACGCTGCCTTTTACCCTTATTCATATATTTTTACTGACAGGTCATGTCAGCACTGCAGCTATTTGTGCTCATGCCAGCATTCAGCTTCTGGGATGGCCCAACACCCTACAAAGATTAAGAGTGTGTAACCTGTTATGCTTTCTGACTGACCCTTTACTAACAGGAAAAAGGCAGAGCCACACCACTTGATCAAGCTCTAAACTTTGCAAATTTATCTTCTGATTATCCTTGCCTGAGCAACTTATATGCTGCTGTATGTAGCCCTGTAAGCAAGCAAAATATTGTTTGCAATTCATCTCTGAAAAACACAAACATCATGTGGAATCAAACTTAGATTTCCCATTCAGATGCCTTTTAAAACAGCCACCTCATCATGTGCTTTGATGAGTTATTAACACTTTTGAGAAGACCAATCTTCTGTCAATAGCATTGATTTAACAGTAATGGCTTTTTAAATTATCACCTCTTTCCAAACTAATGTGCAGGGAGTTTGTTTAAGTTGCAGAAATCCAGGCAATGTGAACAGGATTGGTATCCTTTGTTGTCTCTCTGACATCGGCATTTACTAATTGATAAAGATTCGAGACCACACCAAAGTACTTGTCTCTCTCCAGTTCACCTAGCAGCTAATAAACGTTTCCAGGATTCCATCCTTTCATTACTGAGTCAATTGAGGGGAAAATAGGATTGCTCCTTGTGTCAAAATATCTCCAGAGAATTTGAGGTGCTTTTTGCATATCCTTAAACATTGCATCCCTGCTGTATCTTTAAAAGAGGACTGCAAATGCATCTTAGAGAAACTTCCCAAGCTCTTCATTTGCCTAAAGATAACAAAATGAGCTATGTAAAACAATTCTGAGAGAAAACAGGAGGAAACCACAGCTAGTAACCTGGGGGTCTTCCAAGGTGGTTGCGAGTCAGGGCCTTTCTCACAGCAAAACATGTGTTCTCATGTACCCTGGTACATGACTTTAATCTGCAGTTCAAGGTTTCCCACTCTTCCCTGTGCAGCCCCAGACATTGCCATCATCTTCCTCGACTTCTGCAGCTCTGTCAGTGGGTTTGTACTGCCACAGAACCCCCAGGCTGTGAGGAACATGACCAGCCTGCACCAGTTCACTGAACTACCTCACAACGTGGGAGTCAAGTGCTGTTCCTATCCCCACTAGCAGATATGTAGACAGATCTGCTTTCAGCTAGTTGTGGTGGGAATACCCTTCTAAAATTCAAGGGAGAAACATCATTCCTATGTAAGCTTGCATTTCTAGTAAAGAATTTCAGAAAATTATTCAAAAGCAAATTGAAAGGATTATCATTTTCTATGACTAATGTTTGTTACTTTTTCTTCCAGAGTCCCCAACTACTTTTATTTGTTTGTTTCTCTCTAAACAAGTAGGTTTTTCCACAACTGTACAGATATAGCAATGTCTCAAGGTAATTAACACTTGCCACAGATACCTGGTGATAGTAACCTTAATGATTTAGAGTTTAGCCCTTCTGTCTTTGTTTATGCTCTCACATATTACTGATCTGGAGACAGTCAGATGTCTTCCATTCGCTGATCTCAGCACACTACTTACCTGGTGGATTCATTGAAAACTAAAGTATCTATTTACTCTGATCAGTAAAAAATACCCAGAATCTGGAGTTTCAAGTCCAGGGACTGCCAAGCTGTTACTCTTCAGAATTGAGACTGAATGTCATGTTACATCATTTGACCCAATTATCTTTCCTCCTAAGACTTAGTGAGGAAATGTCACAGCTGGATATATATCCATAAAGAAAATTTACCAAAAAAACCCCCAAAAGACAAGAGGCTACTAAAGAAACTGTACAGTGTTAGTTGATTGCCTTCATTCTTTTTTTCTGATTTTCAAAAGGTGAAGTTCTAGGATTGCTGCTTGCTTTGTTGATATTTTAACTTCTTAGCAAGAGAAATGTAAATAAGCAGGAGAAAGTCTGCACACTGCAGAGCAAAACATTTTTGTCCCTCTGGACCTCTGAGGGGAGGAAAAACACGGAAGACAAGGATACTAATGTCTGGAACAGGGAAGCCAGAAGAAAAGTAGGTGAATTTTGGTTTCACAGATCAGAACATGTACACAAGGCTGAAAAGGGAAAAAAAAAGACTCAAGAGAAATACCAAGAGCCCTGGGAAGCAGAAAGATGAAGCACATAACTAGGATTATGTGATTTGACAGGTACCAGGAAGTAAATCAATGGGAAATTGCAAAAACAAGAGTGTTGCTGCGGAACCAGACTTTTGGACATTGACTGAGAGATTTCCTCTGGCATGAAGCAAGGGAAATGCTAGGATCTTAATAAACCATTTTGGATATACAGAGAACAAATTTTTCCTATTAAAATAATCCCTTTGGGGCCTTTTGGAACTTCTTCTTTGAGAACTATTAAAGTTTGAGAACTCTGATCTTTTTTAAAAGTACTTCTCCTGCTTCTCCTATCCATAAGGGAGAGTTGGAAAAGTTTTCTTAAAAAAGGAGGCAGGTAGAAACAGAGAGGTTTTCCCATGGGATATTATAGCCTATATGCATTCCCCTGAATAACGTTTTCTTGGTTGTTTCTCCTCCTAGAAGTAACAGCAGAAAAAGATTTCACCAGAGATTACAAATTAAACTCAGTGTAGAGCTTGAGAAAGTCTTCAATGTTCATGCAAGCTGGGACTTTAACAATGATCTCAGTCAAGAGTAGCACAGGTAAGAGGTGGACTGTTTTCCTCCAGCTCTCTGAATCTATCTTTTCTGATCATCCTTGCCTCAGGCTGCTCTTTTTGGGTCAGATCCAAAGCCTGATCCAAATGGAAAACTCTTCTAATTCTAATTAGGCTTTCGATGAAACTCGGGCACTTCAGGCTTGCATTCTGACACCACCCTCTCCTCCCATTGCCGCAGTCAGAGGTGCTTTGTTGCAACGATTTCTGTGCAATTAATGCCAGACTAGTTTTGTGATATACACTGATAGGAAATAAAATGGAGCACTCAGCTCCTTTTCACTAGGGAATTCAGCCAGGACAACTTGTTTCCTAATGGATATATGCCAAGGGCTGAGAAAAGCTGTGGATCAGAGTCAAGCATAAATTATTTCCATTGTTTGTTTTGCTACCTCAGAGGGATGAGAAATCACCAAGAAATAGCATTCTATCAAGCAGCCTATCTGCAAAAGCCAGGACTACACTTTGACAAGCCCTACTCCCAGCAGCTCTCGCTCTCAACAGCTGCTGGCACAAAAATATTGACACTAACTCACAAAAAGGTCCCTAAAACTTCTGCAAGAGAGATGAAATACTAAGTAGGCATGCAGAGAGAATTAGTCTTTCATTTTCAGCACACAGTGAGCAGAAAGGAGCATATCAGCCAGCCAGTTTGAGGAAGCTCACGTTTCCTTTGCCCTTGGAAATAAAGAGCCTTTTTTATACGTGAGTGCTAGCCAGCAACCACCTGACCCATTGTGCTGTACAGCTGGGAAGCTAGCAGAATTTAACTCACCTCCTCCAAAAAAGTTCTAAATACACCAACTAGCCTGTTACATGCTTGTACACACAGGCAGAGGTAGCCCAGTTGCCACAGATATCAATTTATTTTACTACTCTTCTGCTAATACTTTCTAAAGCTTATATTGACAGAGGGCAGCTTTGTGTTCCAAGCTAGATTTTCCAAGTTTCCAACCAAACTTTCTCTCCCAAACATTTTAATTGTATTTACTGTTGGTTTCCAAACTCCTATACTAGATGGCTCTCTTCTTCTCAGCCTTTTCATTTAAGGGTTTCCAGCACAGTAAGGAATTTCAGGAGAGGCAGAAAAATTAGTCTTACCTTTAAATTAAAATAAAACAGGTGAATAGCCCACGTGGGCTACTTCCCTACAGGGAAGTGACTCTAAAGCTATTTAAGTTCTAAATTGTAGGAAGACAAGAATTGCCTTTGTTTCCCACAAAGCTGTTCAACCGAACAATGAGCTCTGCAGCCTTCAGAGACCAAGGAGCCAGAAGGCATGGCTGCAATATTTCAGTCTGGAAAGCTTTCTGGTGGAGAAGAGGTTTTTTTTCCCTAGTTAACCTTCACAGAGAGAGTCAAACTACCAAAAAAAAAACCAAACCAAAAATCCAGGCCTGAGGGCTCCCGTTGTTATTAGTCATATCCATCTCATGCTGCTTTTCTATTCCCTTTCTCTAATAAAGCGGTACGATGCCTTCTGGCTTGCCAGAGACCTCACGACTGTAGGGAAATCTGTTTTCTTACTTCTTCCTGACAGAAAAGCCCTTTGTCCTGAGCAAAGATCCCCTCTAAAGCAGCAAGGCTCCAAGACCCAGCTTTCCCCAGCCCCTCTAGCTGCCATAAGGCTGTAATTATCACCCACTTGCACCACAAGGAAGTAATCACCCCCTGAAGCAAGAAGGGTGAAGGATCTTGGCAGTGCTCTTGGACATGCCAATTACTGTAGTCCATGTCCCCCCAAAAAACGTCTTTTCAAATGAATATTGTTTTGTTTCAGTTTTTGCACCACTCAGCACTTTATATGGCAAATGAAACTCTTGTGTGCACTAGCAAGTAATTAGCAGAGGCTGGATTATTAGTAAGTATTCTTGGCAGGTTATTTTTTTTTTTTTCACGTAGTATATGTTTCAGTCCTAAGCTAACTAGGCATCTGGCAGCAATTACACCCAAAGCCAGGCAACCCATCTAGTGTATACAGGCAAATGGGAAAAAAAGTAACGAAAATGCTTTCAAGGGTGTCTAAGAGGCAAATCTCCATGAGGAGAGAGAATTGAACTGACAGGATTAAAAGTGTTAATTGTAGGAACAGGCACCATACGGTTTTGATAACAGCCACGGTAACTTATTTTTACATACTTTCTCTCCAGTTTTACTTCCTTTTTTTTCTTTTTTTTTTTTTTTTTTTGTACCTAGATCTTGCACCCATCCTCATCTGTCCTTCCCACTTGGCAGTTGCACTTTCCACCTGCAGGCATCCCTCTGCCCTGCTCTCACAGACAAGGGGAGCAGCCCCCACGCAGGTGGGTTGGGTCACAATCAAGGGGGAGAACTGCCACTCTGAGCCAAGGTGGTGCTCCTTGGAGTCACGGGCAGCAAGGAGACCAAAATAGCAGCAATAGTTGCAAGTCCATGAAATGAAGCTGTTGGCACAGTCATAAAAGGGGCTCTGCTAACACAGAGCTTCACCTTGCTAAAGAGATCTCAGTTACTTTTTATAAGGTACACCATTTTCCTCTCTCCCTTTTCTCTCAGCAGGGAAGGACATGAAAACCATTGAAATGTGGCTTTCCCTACTCTTCCGGATAGTATGAGAGAGTTTTACAGTACAGCGAAGGACCCTTCAAAACAGGAGAAGCCAAGAGCTACCTCTGAAGTCAAAGAGCAAGTCCGGGAGTTCCCAGGGCCAAGTATGGAAGCAGAGTGGAGAAAATTCACTGATAGCTGTAATCTATGTGTGTACCTTCACTGACAGCAAATGGAGAGTCAGTTCTTCAGGACATTTTTCCAAATACAACTGGCTTGTTTGTATCTCTAGACTATACATCAAGCTCACACTTGACCTCAGATTTTCTATTTTATACAGTCTGGACTCACAGTAAGAAAAGAATATTTAAAGGTATTAAGTTTCCACTGATTCACTAGTGAGTGAGGGAGCTGGCATCAGGTGAGATGCTGGTGTCAGGAATACAGTGATGTCTCCAATAATTCAGAAGTAGTTTATGCCAACAAAAACAGCTGCTAATTTTCTCTATCAGAGAATTATAAAAACAAAATAACAATCCATGTGCATAAAGGTCTCTTATTCTACAGGGCAGTTTATGTCCAGCTGCTCTATGCTGGCTCCAGTGCCGTAGTTAGCTAAAGCAAACCCTACACTGATGGCATTTGCCTGGATAATATTTTCACACACACAACGAAACCTAAGCACATATCTATATGTTTGAGCACACATACAAGAATACATTTCAAATATAAAACAAGTTTTGAAAAGATATCTGGGTCCTGTTGTGCAGGAAATGAAGACATGTCATTACTTATGTACTTGTGCATTATATCCTACCTAGTCCTGCAGTATCCCTTCCCGTGGTAGTGATGGCTACTAAAATGAGGGGAGAAACAAAAGTATCAGGTCATGTGGGCAGCCTTTGTGCAGCTCCAGTTGCCAGGGAGATGCTGTCCACCCTGTGTCCAAATCAGAACAGCTGCCTCATTTGAAACCTGACCTGCAGGCAACAATGAGCATGCTGCGCCCGTTGGTGAAAAAATGAGCAGAAAGAGGAAAAAATAATTATAGACACCAATAAAAATGCAAAAATAACTCTCACACCCCCCCCCTTGTTAAAATAAAATATCTGAGCTAGCAAGTTACTTCTAATGTAAGCTAATGAAGGACATGGTTCTTTTTCGTGGGTATTGAAAAAGTGTGGTTGCCATAATTTCCATTTTGTACTAAAAAATGCCCATCCAAAGACTGCTACAGCTGGTGGGAGATTTCACATTCAGTGAACTTTTGAAGGAGACTTACTAAAATAAAGGCAGTATTTGACAGTGATGTTGCGCAACGAGGTGCTGAGAGCTGTGCAGATACAAGAGGCAATTCCTGCCCAGGGTTCCTCTTTGGCAAAATGAGGCAAGCCAGGCCTCCCACCATTCCTGTGCTATTCACACAGGTGATGGTTCTTCCTGCCTCCATTCTCTTAAGATCAAAATTGCAAAGTCTAACATGGACCACCATCGACCGTTTTTGCTGATGTTTAAGCTAAATATTCATGTCCACTGGGAAGTCTGCCACACCTGATCTGTGTTCAATATTTTAAATAGCAAAGTGATTTGAGAACCTGAACAAATGACTGTACACATAAAAGGCAGATGCTGATGGTTAGGTATTAAAATTTAGTTCTCCCTGTTCATTTCAGGAGTTGCTGTAAGATGGAAACACCCCCTTGCAATGCTTACAAATGTTTCTAACAAGTGATTTTAAAACTAATGCTCCTTCAGTTTTTTATCTTTCAGTCAAATAAATCAGTGCACTTGCCCTTAAACCTTCTGCATCCTTTGCCTGACAGACATGTAAGCTTGCCATGGTACAGCCTGAACTTCCTTTCTTCTTTGCCACCAATCAAGTTAAAGCTGTTCCACCCTTTCATCTATAAATATCCATGTGCACTGGACAAGATTTCAAATTAATATATTTTTTTCTCAAATTATGATAACTAAGCATGCACAAAAACACAGAGCAAAAGTTACCTTGAATATAACATTGCACTCTTCTATGTAATGCTGATGATGTCTAAGTTAAACAAGCTTTTTCATACAGATTCCTTAAAACTACATGCAAAATTAGTCAGCTTGTTGTTTTTTTTTTCACCACAACAGGTAATGTGTTCTGCCTACAGTGAAGGAGTTTGGGAGGGAGCCTGCCAGTTTCAGTGAATCTAACAGAGAATTGTCAAAGGCAAAAAAGGATATTTTGTTTCAACATTTTCAGGTTCTATTATGATCATGGATTCTATTATGGATTACTTGATGTGAGCACAAACACACGAACTGTGCAGGTACACACTGGCAGTACGTGTGTGACTAATTTCAGCATTACCAGAAAGAAATATTTTGATGAATTCATTTATGTGTTTGCATACTCAGACAAATCAGAATCGATATATCTATATTATATATGTAATATATGTATTTTTTTCCAATTTTTCAGCAAGCATTCTTAAATGGGATTTCACATTCTTTGTTTCTCCAGGTTTCCCTTTCAAATACATTCTTCAGAATTCCTCTATCATATATCACACTAAAGCAAGAGTCATGTTTTTCGTGTTGCCCTACAATTAACTAATTGTCTACATTTAAAAGAGAAAAATAACCATTAAAAACAAATTAAAAAGACAACTAAAGCCAAAACAGATTTTCATTTTAAGCTCCTTAGTGTCTTGTTATATAAGGAACAGCCTGAGGGGAGATATCTTAGAGATGCTGGGAAAGTACCTTGACAGGTTCCTTTAAACTGAGATCCTGTTTTAAATTTATCTCTATTCTTATATTTAACAATCTGAATTTTAAGGGTCAAAAGCCAGGCAATTTCCTAGCAAGCATTTCACCTTGCTATGCTTGTTTGCACTCCGAAAGTGTATTCCTAATGGATTTAAATGCTATAAAATATCACAAATGTACTGAAGAGTACATTTTTTTTTGTGGAAACATTTCTTTCCTTCACAAGGTCACTGCTTCACTAGACTGAAAAAACAAAGTGGATTATTAATACTGTGTAATCCCAAAGAGTCTAAAAATCTCTTGACCCATGAAACTCACTGGTTTGTGGATCTGCAATTTCGATGCGTCTGAAACAAAAGGTGTAGGAGAGGGGAAAGGAGGCTCTTATGAAACTAAGTACGCCTTTTCTGAGCACTACAGATGCCTACTACTGTAGGCACTACATGCCTACAGATGTTTCACTACTTTCAGAGCTCATAACTTCGCACCTCACGCTCACAAATACAAACTAAGCTTGGTATCACACCACATGAAGTGCACCTGTCTGCATTACTATATTCAGACTGTTTCTTTCTGGCCAAATACAACATTATAAACACATATATCTTACCCAAATAGTCTATGCTTTTTAATTTATATTTCCCCTGAAGAACCAGGTAGGTAGGTCATTTCCACTCTCAAAGAACTACTGCAAAACAAAATAAGGGGGGGGAACTCTGGAAAGGTAGCAGTACAGGATAACATGCTTACATCTATTTCTAAAAGTCTCACCAAAAATCAGGTTCAAATTGTTTCTCACGTGTACAATTCTGCAACCCTGTGAGCAATGAGAAAAAGGAACAAAAAAACTGTGGACCTGGATAAGTAGGAATCAACTATGCTGTAACTTTGAATTATGGCTGGATTTCACAAACAGTGTGAGGCCCCTCTGTTTCTTGTTTCCCCAAAAAATTGTTTTCAGTGTCTAGCACAAAGAAACCTGACGTGAGCTGTAGATTCAAATAATAAATAACATTGCTTGCGTAGCAATCCCTACACTACGTGATGTGGCACCACAGGAGGTTTTGTGGCATATTTGACTGTGTGCTGGCTGGACAATGGAGAATTGAGCTGATGGGCAAGATGCAAACATTGCTGTTTGATGCCTTCCATCATATTTGACTAATGGCAGCAGTAGTTCTTTTTGCAGTTGTTCCTCTCTGCTGAACAGAGCAGGGGCTACTACACATGAGGTCCTGGTGTATTAACAAGACTCCAGAAGTGCAGCTGTTCATGTGGTGGACAGTGAAGTGCAGGGTGACAAGAGCAGGTACATGTCCCATTCAGTGGTGCTTTCTGCAGCACCAGGAACATCCAGCAGAGCAGGTAGCTCAGAGAAGAATCTGTTTCAGTTGCCTTACAGCCAAATACATGTTGGCATCTGTGGTCTTCAAGAAAGCTGTGCCTTTCTTTTAAGCTAAGCTTAGAAGAGAATCCAGAAAAGTCTTGACAGCAGAAGGTTTCTTTGAAAAGAAGAAAATCTGAAAAAACCCTAAATACTGTATATTCAGAAACTCCTATGGAAAGAAACCTCAATAAATACAAGAAATCTGGTTTTGTAAGCTTGTGAGTTCTGTAACTGCAGGTGAAAGACAGTAATTGTGCAGAGTACATCAACTAATGACCACTCGAGACTGGAACTGATCCCAGCCTTATCCTTTTAAGTCCCTTTAAAGCCATTTCACACTTGCAAGTCTTTTGACCACCATTAGATAGTCAGCTGTTTCTGGTGCGTCACACCTCTCTATCTAGAGCTGACAACACAAAGCAGGGAGAGTGCTTTTAAGACAGTGAATTACAGACATTGGAAATTTCACATTTACAACCAGCAAGATGTCACTGCAGAAAGCAAGAAAAGTTTTTTTTTCTTTTTGTCAGTGTAGGGGAGGCAAATGACAACATCTTCTCTGGTGATATTTCAAATTGCTATTTGATGAAGTTGTCAGATTGCACCGAGTAACCATTCTCTGCAGAGGCTTGTTCTGGGGATTTCATCTGCTGCCTGTCACTCAGCAGGACAGTGTGTTCCCATGTGTTTAGGCTTCTGTACAAATCACTGGTTTATCTCAAAATGAATGCTTGGCTTGGTAGATTTAGGAGACAAAGGAAGCAAGAGGCATCACCCATGGTATTCCATCCATCTCTACCACCCATGATGGGGAATATGCTGATTTTTTTTTTTTTTTATTTTCTGTAGATCAGAACTATTTCTTGCTAAACCAATTGCATTCTTAGCAGGTCTACTGCTTCAAAATTAAGGCAGAGAGGTGTAGCACGAGAGGAAGCAATTTCTCTCTCATTCACTGTCAAATGCACTCAGTGCATATGTTTGCTGGATTAACTGTTCCTCAATGAACTGCTCTCCTACCATGCTTAATGGTTTCTGAGTGTGCTTTTGTTCTTACTTTTTTTAGACCTTGATTTGAGAAACTCTGCTTATCTCTATATATACCTAGGCTCTTTGACTTGTCGAGTTCTTTGGTACTCTAGCACTCCCACTGTCTCCTTGGGCAGAGAAAAATAGACTAACGGTGGTAGCAGCCTTATGGCAATAACCTACATTATGAAAAGGTATCTGTGTTCCCAGGAGATTCATACCTGCTTATGACCAACATACTGACCACTGCTTCTGTGACTTTGTTGTGTTACATGGGATTTTTTAGGCAGCAGTCCAAGGTAGTCTTTGAGACGGTCAGATGGAGTGAGACATCAGATGAAAAGGTATTACACATCCCTGGTTACAAAGCTAAACCCTCCCATTTAATGACAGCAAGTGTTATAAATAAGGAAAAATAGGCACAACTTCATTGAAAAGATCTACTGAAAACACATCTTTTTTTCAGGTCATTTGCTAATTTTCCCCAGCCTTTGACCTTGTGACCAGAAATGGGTCAAGATCCTGAGGTACCTGTTATGATGAGGTGGTGGGAAGCTGCTGACACACTGTGAGTTCAGTTGACAAAACCTATTAAATACGTGTGTGTTTTTTTCCCTCTCAGGACATTTTCATGCCACCATCACAACTTTACTCCCATTTAAATCTCTTTGGAGCTTTCATCACCCTATCTGTGTTATGTCAGACACCAAGAAGGTTCATTTACAATAGCCTCCAGACATATTTGCTGTCTCTCTAGAGTCCAACTAGAAAAACTTCACCCATACCATCTCAGTGAAGACCTCAACATTCTTCCAACAACACCTTCTACAGATACACATTCATCTCCAGGAGGGAGGCAAGGTGACATTTTGGCTCTCCTGTTACATGACTAAATAACTACTTTAATCCTGCAAAGCCACTTATATACTTAATACAGCGAAAAATAGCACTTGCCCTTCACAAGCAATGAAGCATGCCCACAATCCTAGAGTGAATCAGCACCAGCAATGGATTGAGCACTCAGGAGTTCTGCCCTCCACCTCTACACCCATTGTGACCCATCTGTCTTTGTGAGTATTCCTGGTATTGCTTGCAAAGGACACTTTCTTATCAAGATAAAGTAAAATGATAGCTGCAACAGTACACTAAGCTCTGCTGGCTGGAGACACAAATCAGAGTTTATTAAATAGGAAAAAGGACAAAACTTGGAGGAGACAAAAGCAGTCTTTAAACATCTTGTAAGTCACAGGAGAAGGCCAATAAGAGCACTGTAAACATTATTTGATTGTGCTTTCTGAATAGCTCATTGTGTCTTAGCTGTGACAAATTTCATATGAATGTGAATGTAAGTATTACAATCTATTTACCTTCTGAAGAACCCTTCTTGTAAACTATTTTTTAGGAAAGGGCATAGAATGTGATAAAAATATTTGGGGGTATTTAAGTTACTTGTGCTGAAGCTTTCACCTCAACAGTGTCTAGATATACCCACACTGTGCAACCAAGATATCCCTCCTCCCTTAAATAATGTTGGGGTTTTACATAAACTGTGCAAACAGCAACCATCCTGTGTGCTTACATATAATAGTATTACACTGCAATTCCCTCATGGTGGACTGTAAATTAGCGGGCTGGGAGACCAGACTGCTGTTCCAACTCTTTCACATACTCTGCTGACTTTTACTTACAAGAAGAAGAAATTCTTAATAGAATAGCTTGATCTGGCTTTCTTTAGCTGTATTGTGTAGCAAAGGGCTTTTAGTCAGACTGACAGTAGCAGTTTAGAGAGGTTCCCACAGATAAAACATAGCAAAACTGGCTATGCTGGGACATAGTGTAAAGGATATACTTGTATATCATTAATGTTTTTTATATATAGGCTCTTCCTTCTCCCTTTAAGATCAATGATGGTGACCATTGTTTAGACTCTCTATAAATCCTAGCAACAATAAAACATATTACAGTCATTTTAAAAGAAATAGTGGAGTGCAGATAAGTGCTTCTGCACCTCTGATTTATCCTGTATCGGTTCAGCCTGATTTCCTCTTCAGAAATAAATCTTTGTGTCTTTCAAATTACTTGACATACAGTGGCACAAATTGTCCTCACTTATTTCATATTGATTAGTATCTACCTGAAACACCAGTTTTTGAGCTTACCTTTTGAGTGACAATTTTCTTTGCATCTACAGAACACCCCTACACAGCAGGGATGCGACAGCTACAGATAGGAACAACTCATAGGAACAACAATCCCCATTCAGAAACTCTGGCTGTACACATTATTGAAGCCAGGCCATCTTAAAATTGGCTATAATGAGAACAGGTTCTGAAATGATGTGCAAGTTCGAAGAAGGTAACTAATGTGTGAAATTTTGTCTTTCTTTCCCCATCCCCCCCCCTCTTCCTGCGAGGAGCTGGTTTTAAGGGGATTTTGAAGCTTTGAATAATTGGAAAAAATTGTGAGCAAATTATTTTTGTAATACTGCACCAGAGGTGCATGCCAAGAAAAAAGGCTTTTTGTCTTACCACCTCCTCCTCACTCTCAATTTTAATTACCACAGTTTGGCACCTGATCCTGCAGAGAGCCATACAAAAGCCACACGGGCCAGCTCTTTCCAGACGGAGATAAAAGAGAGGGAGGGAGGAATTAATTAAATCCATTTCAAATCTTTTCAGTGAGTTTCCTTCTAAACTCACTGTTCTGGTTTCTGCATAGCTAGTACAATGACATATGGTCATAAATAACAAACAGTTCCCTGCCTCCTGTTGTCTCTCCTTTTCCACCCTCTGCAGAATCAAACAAAACAGGTTTATGATTCTGGTATTATAAGCAAGCCAGTCAGGATCCAGAAAAAACAGGCAGCTGAGCATGTTTTCAATTCACAACATAGTGTAGAGTTTTCAAATGAGCTGGTTTATTCAGTCTTGCAGGTCACTGCTACCAAGATCCGCTTACTGCTTACATTTTAGGCACAGAATAGTAAACACATAGTTGCCAAACTAAATTAAACTGAAACGAACCAAACTAAAATGTGGTAACCATAGCTACCAAATCAAAGCTTCCCTAAGTGGTTTTTTTTAAAGACTAAAATTGTGAATTTACTCCCTAAAGACCCTAACCCCTACTGGGCAAAGTCAGCACTGATTGGTCCACACAGTAACTGCAAGCTATGCACAAAGCCAGTTCCCTAACCCTAGGGTTAAGGGTTAGGGGTTAGGGTTAGGGTAGGGGTTTAGGGTTAAGGCTTAGTCGTTAGGGTTAGGGATTAGGATTTAGGGTTAGGGGTTAGTGGTTAGGGATTAGGGTTAGGATATAGGGTTAGGATTCAGGGTTAGGGTTAGGATTTAGGGTTAGGGGTTAGTGGTTAGGGATTAGGGTTAGGATATAGGGTTAGGATTCAGGGTTAGGGTTAGGATTTAGGGTTTAGGGTTGGG